>NC_092590.1:27067500-27368333 GCF_047663525.1 Anas platyrhynchos | reverse complement strand
GGGAAGACAAAGGCTCTACCGCAGCCCTGATCTCTGCTCCAACAGCAGAGACAGAGTGCCAGCTACATCATTGGCTGCAAAGAAGCTTGAAAAGCCCTCCTAGCATAAATATCTCAGCTGTGTATCCAACTGTACAGAGCCTGGATTAACCAGGTTGTGCACCACCTGGGATGGCTCTGCAGACAGGGGTATGGCAGATGGCTTTGTATAAGCAAAGCTTCATCTCTGTCATCAGCACAGCCCTGCCTTTATGATTTCAGTCATTCAGGGTTAGAGTAGGTAAGAAACCTGCAACACCTGTGCTTTACCAAGCTCTCACAACATCTTCTTCACATTATTGTATATAAAGGTACATGTTAAGGAGGGAGTAGATTTAGAAAGTGCTGAGGGGAAGATGCAAAGTTTACAAATTTCTACAGAAAAAGGTATATATGTATTTCAGCTATTGTGAACTTCCTAATAAGACCACAGTATTACCTAGCTTTCTTCAGTGATTCTTTATCATTACTATTTTTTGTTTCTATCTTTGACGTTTTTCCCCCCATTATGTCTTCTCCCCACCTTCCCCCCCATTTTCATTCCTCCTCCTCCCTCCTTCCAGGAATCTTCTTTCAATTTCTGGTTCTCCTAACATGATTATCTCCTAACTTTATTAGTTTCATTTTTGGATATAAAAAAAGTATTTTATTCTTCTCAGTCTTTTATTTTTTCCCCTACACTCTTAATTTGTGTATTAAATTGGAAGTATCATGAAGCCTGCTGATTCCACGTGAAAATCACAATGAAGTTCTGTATCTCTTTGAAAATACCTCTGTAACTATCATTGATTTCATGCAAAGACACACAATGACAACACTTGCTATTTAATTCCATTTACCGTGGTGTTACTGAATGGTTAACATTGAGCTTGTAGACAGTGATTTAAAATAAAGAGTAAAGACTAGAAAATAGAATAAAGGTATGTTGTAGTGTGCAAAATGGTTCTGAACCTTCTGCATACTCCATTAATACAAGATATCAAAATCTTATAGCTCTCCTCAATGCAGTAGTCAAACAGTATTTAACAAAATGACAACAAAATAATAACAATAAAAATTAAGAAAAGCATTTTTATTTTTTTTGCCTTTTTGAAGTTAATTTAGTGTCCATGGAGTAGTATAAGGTAAATTAAAGACAATGTGAAGGGTATTCATTTATTTTTTTTAGAGCAGTTGAAACTGAAAAAATTAGAGTATTGTCACATGCTATCAGCTGAGCACTATTTCCTGTAAAAAAAATAAATCAAATTGTTACTGCTGTTCTTATCCATGCTTTCAGACCTTTCCACAACATGACACCAGCACAGATGGCAAGATAATAACACAATAAATCCCATAGGAAATTTGTTGCCATTGGACTAGCTGCAAATCAGTACAGAAGAAGAAGATCAGTACAGAAGGTTTGTCCTTATGTGCAAATGCCTCAGTCCTCCAAAGAAGCTTGGAGCTCGGATCTGTGAAACTTATTTATCTATTCATCTTGAGTCATTTCTAATGCTGGCTGACCACAACTCTTGCTCAACCTTCAGGGAAACAAACCATGCATACCAAATCTCTCCTGATTATTCTGATGTACAAGTACCATAGGCCCAGATCTACAAGTTTTGTTTTTAGATGCTTAATTCACATTGATTTAAGTAGGGCTATGTATCTAAGTGACTTTGACATCAAAAACATTCCCTTCTGCTGTTTATTGCAAAAAAAATGACTTGTCTCTTGAACTTTTAAATGAGACTGTACGCAGTAAAACATGAACTCCTATTTTCTTTTTCATGTTATAGAAGCAGACACAATTCTACGTTTCTTTCCTTTTTGAGAACAATCACATTGTATGCCATAATCATGCATTCATTTCCAAAGGTTGAATCCTGCTCCTGTTTATGGAAAGTTTATGGAAAAAAAAAAATCAAATTTATAGCAACATTTAAAATAACAACCAACTCCCACAGGAGTAAGAATTAAGCTAAGTGCTACTTAATGTTTCCTGACTTTTTTGCTGCATCAGTTAAACATGTACTGTGAATAAAATCTATGCAATATGAAGACTTTTAGAATCACATAACAGTGTTCTGTAAAGATTTTGAAACTGTAAGGAAATCTGGCTTTTCTTCTGTTTAAAAATTTAATGCTGAAAAAAATAATAATATATATAAATATATATATATATAGACTATCCAACATTTTCAAGAATGAGGAAAACATGCGATTTTTTAAGTTCTTGTCCAATGCACTTCAAACAATTTTGTTCAGCATTAATCATATCTCATTATGTTCCAAAACATGTTATGACTGACTCAGCGTGCCATAACGCATTCTGTTTTAAAGTGTCAGCTCAATCTCAGAAAGAAAAAAAACCTCAGAACAAGGATGGATAAAACCAAGAAAGGTACATGGGATGTTTAGCTGAAATATTACTAATCTTTGGGAGAACAGGAAGCTAAGGTAATTCTAGGTAGGAAACAAAACAGTCTGAGAGAATAACTTTTAGGAAAAGTTAGAGTCGATTTCAAGTCTGAAAGGGAGTCTAAAACCACATAGTTGTCTTTTATATTGAATATTTTTCAAAACTGTAATGATTTTTCACTTTAGAGTAATCCCTTTTACAATAGAGAATTCCCTAGTTTTCTGATGTTCTAACATTGCAGTTAATGCTCTACTGTATAAAGTCTGGTGTATATAACCAATTGCCACATCAGTTCTATCACAAAACATCTGGACACATAGAAGTATTTTCTTTCAATTCTGATTCGTTTTCCTGATTAAAAAACAAAAGCAAACTTGTTTTCTATTACTAGTATGGGTGGGTTCAAAACATTTATATTTCAAGCACCACACTGGTTGAAAGAGTATAAACATTCACAAGCTGAGAAGGTGTTAGTGTTTTGATGCACAGTTACTACATGCTTCATGTCAGGAGAGAAAATTGGACACACTTAGTTGTGATGAATCTCAGCAAGACTTTCGCACATGAAATATCAAATGGTAGATGTGTTTTATCTGTGCTAGATGGAAGAAGAATATAAATGAGGTAAAGAGTTGTGCGTGTAACCTGACATTTCAGGTAATGTTTTTTCAGACTTGTGTTAGTAACATTTAGATTTGTCACATAGGAGAATTGCACAATGCCTCTAATGTATACTAAAGAATGATTTGTGCCAGGGATATTTGGTTAATTATACTACTTGTAAAAGTATCCCAGCTCATGTGTTCTGGAAAAAAGAGTGGGAGTTGTAGGACCTCACAACTGAAATATGATTTCTATTTCATGAATGTTGATTGCAATAGCTATGAATCTCTAATATACTACACTCTGCTCTTTGACAGAAGCTATACTTTTATTTTCATTTCCAAGCAAGTGAACCACCATTTCTACTTCATGGGAAGGTGTACTATGAAATGTTTTGTATCAGATTAAAGAAGATAAGAAGATATGACTTATGTCAGGAAATTAAAGTTATTACAGTAATTACTCCTGGTGGAAAAAAAAAATACTACAGTGAGAATAGTTACATATTTTTTTTCCTTTTGGTCATGGTTTAATTTAATTTATGAAATATCAAAGTTTTATTCATACTTTTGACATACAAATTTTAGAATCTATGTAAATCACAATGAAAAAAAGATGACTAGAGACAGAGGTGAAGAAACAAGATCCTGCCATATGCAAATAACTTCCACTATTTTAACTTATACACATAACATTTGGCAAGACTCCAATACCACTTCATCACCTTATGCCAATGTGCTCACTGGCATAAGCGAAACTGCTTTTTATTTCAGAGATTACATTCCTAATGTTTTCAGGAAGCGTGGTGATAGAAAGCTGGAGAGTTCCTCCTTAAATAGTCAGATTTTTAGCTCTGTATCTTCTTTAGGAAATATAGGACCTCAGTGAATATGAAATTATCATTTACAAATTGAATACATCAAAAATAATAAAATAAGGCAGAATGGGAAAAGGATATTCGCGATTTCAAAAAAAATTGCAATAACCATGAAAGGGTTCATTATAAACACATTGTTATCGAGATCTAGCAGGATTTGTTCTTTTTAATAACTTTTGATTCTCTGAAATAATCTCATATTTTAAACATCACCTTTAGCCCTCCATAACCTGGTGAGGCTATTATCAGCTCTTATTGATAGGGAAAATAAGTTGTTTTTAAGTTGAAAATAAGAAAGAGAGGCAGAGCTCATTTCTGTGAAATAAGATTTACTTCAGTACTACCTTTTGTAAGAGACATGGCTGTTGTTTGTATGTTTGTATGGCTGTTTGCTCATAAGATCCAGAATGGAGCTTCTTTTCTCTCAGCTTTTGGTAGAAGTGTTTTGTTCTTTATTAACAGAGGACAAGTTTTACACATACATGGGTACAGAAGCATTTCATTTTGTATCTATAATGGGAAATCTTTCTAATTCATAGACATGAAAAGGAATTTCAAATGTTCTTACATAATCATTTTGAGAGTGTGTAATGCTTGCTGCTGGTAATTCCACTGTTTTTTTCTGATATCTGATAGGCATCACTACTGACTCTGGGCTTTATATTGATGGATTTGGGAGTTGGAATAAACACCTTAATTATGGAGAAATTTATTTTATGCATCAAATATTTGTGGTACTTGAGAAAGGAGCATATTAATTCACAGTAGATGTTTCTTGTTTTTCATATGCAAATAAACCTGTATTAGTCAAACTTAGAGTTATCATCGTGTAGCTTTCTATAATGTCTTGCCAACTACCGGCACTGCTTAATTCACTAGCTTTTGGCAGTAAATGTTTGCATTACTACATGCTGATTTTTGAATTACTACACACAGCTGATTTTTGAATGTAAAGATCTAGGAGGACATGTTAGCAATAAAAAACACTGATAATGTGTGCATGCAGCTGTGAATACCTAAAAGTATTACCAAAAAAAATAAATCGTGATCCACTTTCTACAAGTATTCCATCCAATGAGTTTATTAGCAAAAATGTTCATCAGATTTAGTTTTGGTCCTTGTGCTATTGTTTAGTTTATAAAGTTAATTTGGAGTCTGTAAAGGTAGGCCTGACTGCTGAAAATATTTTGACCATGGTCACTTACCCAGCTTAAAAAAGGGAGCACACCATGAACGGTTGAATATACATTCATTCATTGATGATGAGATTGTGAATAACTTAGAAAAATGTAAGGAGAAAAAAAAAAAAAAAAAAAAAGTGCTCAATGCATACAAAAGATTTGTTACATTCAAATTGAGATAAAGAATGTTACTTAAGAGACAAACTCAATAAAATTGTGTCCTGGTTACAGACAATTTGCTGTAAATGAAGCTTGAAAAAAATCCATATTACATAATTTCTTTATTATCCCGAATTGTACGTAGAAGGATGATCTTGTGATTAAGGGAATGGACCAGAAAATAGGCAATTCTTGCCCTCCATATATGATATAAAAAAATGACATCTGGTTCTAAAACTGCATAAAACTGGTTCTAAACTACATAAAATCTGGTCTAAAACTGGTTCTAAACTACATAAAATCACAATTTATAACAAATTTGAAATCTTTCATAATCCTAATGTACAAACCAACTTATATGAAATACAAATTCTAAGTAATCATTTTAAATTAAACTTTGATTCTCAGTGAAAAAAATATATACATGAAACATTTATTTATTTATTTATTTTTATCAAATTGCCCTTCTGGAAGGCAAAGCAAAAGCCTACTCTGCTTTGGCAACTGGTGTGCTGATTTTCTCAGAAGAAATAAATATTTACTGTTAATCTTTTAAAAACATGAAAATTCTTATCTCAACAGATTATAATGGAGTTCATATCTTATACAGGAAGTTAAAAAATGTTGTTAGTCTAACAAAAAATCTTAAATGATAGTTAAAATAGAACAAAGAATGTATTGTGGTTAGTTCAATTGCAGTGATGCTACCATTTACACTCTAAATGATCTAATTAATGCTAAATAAATTTCATTAATACAGTTATAAAATGCAATTGAGAAGCTTACTAATATGTACCCCTGTTTGGATGGTGTAACGCTTATACTTCTTTTCCCTTTCCAGGCAATCAGACTGCCAGTGCCCATCTCCCTCACAGAATCTTTCAGTGAGTTGTCAGCATTCAAAGTTCTTTGGTGAAGTGACTGTAATGTCACAACTTTCTCCCCCCCCCTTTTTTTTTTCTTGTCTTCTTTGCCTGTATAACTTTCACATTGATTCTTCTTCCTCATTCTAGAGTCCAGTTTAGAATATTTTCATTATTTCTTTCCATTTTCTTCTTTCTTCATTCTCTGAATCCCCACATTGCATACAAATTTAGTGTATATGTTTTCCCATTTGGATACCCAAACCAAGTTTAGACCAGCTCCCAGGTCTGAATTACTTCAACTGAGTATTGTTGAGATGATCATTGCTGTGGGGCCTCCAGTGACACTCTGCATGTTCTTTTGTCATCATATAGCTAGTATAATTTCATAGAGTAATGGTTTAAAACTAAAAAAAGGGTAGGTTTAGATTAGATATTTGGAAGAATTTATTTACTCAGAAGGTAGTGAGGCAATGGAACAGGTTGCCATCCAGGAAGCTCTGGATCCCTGGAATTGTTCAAAGCCAGGTTGGATGGTGCTTTGGACAACCTGGTCTAGTGGAAAGCGTCCCTGCCCATGGCAGAGGGTTGGAATTGGATGACCTTTAAGGAGATCTCCTCTAACCCAAACCATTGTATGATTCTATAAAATTAATATAGGATAAGGGCAAGAAAGTAGGGACAGAGTCTCAAGAATCAGCAGAGGCAGATGACTCAGAAGAGGTTTGTCCAAAACATCAGTTTTGGACACCAGATTGGACACAGGTTCTGTTTGTCTGAGGCAGGGAAATGAAACTGCACTGTGATTACAGTCCACAGGTGTGGGCAGATGCTATCCCACCTAGTAAGTGTGGAGTTTGTGCCTGAGGACAAGTAAAGATGGAAGTTTGGCTATTGGAATATAGTGTTCAGTCTGGTTTTCGTTCTGTTAATCACAAGAGCTGAACCATAACATATTGCCCATGCCTAACACATTGCAAACCCTCCTCAACACATTTTAAAAAGTTTTGGTGAACATTGTTCTGTTCCCCAATAGCTGAGAAGGAGGTGGAAATTTCTTACAGATACAGATGTAAAACTTGGAAATACTGGCTCCTAATACCTCTGTCCAGAATATGTTTCTTTCTGTGCAGACAAGCTATCTGTAACTCCAAAGCCTTAGCTGATTCATGCTTATGCAGTTGTGAAGTAGACAGTAAAGTTAAAAGTGAAGGAGAACAGGCCTCCTTTTCTTTCACTGATAATTTATATCAGGAGTCATGTGTTTAGGTGTGAAAAATACAATAACCACTCCACCAGAGTTTCCAGTAAACTGTTTTGTAAATCATTGTTTTGTCTTGAGAAGCTGCAGGAATTTAGTATATGTATTTCTTTGAGATCTTATTTTAAGAGGAATAAAGGCTTACCCCATAAATTCACAGATTAAAGGAAAATATAAGGCAGGAAAACTGATGGAATTATGGGTAGTATACATTTTAAAATAAATTGTCATTGTGAATGGTTTCAAAATCTTCATGTTAAGCCAAAAATATGACATTGTTATTGAGTTTTGAGGGTGGTTTTGCTTTTAGTGTTTTCAAAGTGCCTTAGAAGTCAAATGAGACTCTGTTATGGATATGCGAGTTAAATTACCTCAAATGATCACAGTTATAGCTATTATTTGTCACAGTCACATGTTACAGTAGGTAATTAGCTAATATGTATTTAAAAAATAAACAATTTTTTTCTGGTAATGTTGTTATTAATTTATATTTGTCAATCATAATAAAATTATGTGTAAAAATGTATTGAGATGCACATTTTTTGCAACCATTAGATACAACCAGTAGGCACTAAAGAAGGATGAGGATGTGAAAGAAATACATAGTTGCTTGCGGTTCCATTAAATGTGTTCCACTAAAACAAATATGAAGTTTTTGAGTTTGCTGCTGATAACAGTTGAATCTGCTTGAAATTTTTAGTTTCACAGTTTACAGAAAGGTACAGATTTCATTGCATCTGTAAGTGTGCCAGAAAGCAACCTATATTCCTATATTAACCTCCATCTAATGGAAATTAAAAGAAAAAAAAATTAATTTAATCATTGCCAAAATGCCTACATTTGCAGATATATTCTTATTTTTCTTCCCCAGAATTCTATCCATATATATTGTAGACTTATATCCCTCTTTCCATGCTCTTAAGATGTCAGAAATAATATTTTTTCCCCTTTGAAAAATATTTTTGATGTAAGGTGATTTATTTGCCTATTTCATTCCTGATTTATTCCTGTTTATCTTATTTCCTAAATTCCTAATGTTTGTTTTTCCATTTCACTTCATTGGTTCACAGGAACAGTAAGATAACAAACATGAGTGTATTTGGCAGCCTGTGCCGAATGCAAGGATGGTTTCAATCTTACTCCTGAGAAAACTTACCACTTTGTGAACACAACTATCAGCCTTTACCATAGATAACAGAGATCAAATTAAAAAGTTAAGGAGGATAATAAATATTCTAAGCTATGCTGGTGTCTCTTCAGGAGTCAACATGACAATACAGGAAAGGTTACAGACATTTTCTGGTATGAATCTATGCAAGGTTACAACAAAAGTATAACAAACAACTTTCCAGGAGTCCTTGTATGATGAAAGTATATCAAACTTACAAAAATCTGTATTTTTCTCTAAAGGTGGGCAAAAAGCTTTCAATAGAAAGTTGAAATATGACAGTATCTTGTCTTTTAAGGAAAAAAAAAAAAAGATACAGAGAAGCTGTAACATCAATAAATATAATCAAACAGATTCCCCCTCCCCACCCCCACTAAACTGAAGAGCCACAGATTATCTGCTTACTGGCATTATAAGGCATTAGAAACTTTGGAGAGAGTTTTAGAAATGTAAATAAGTTATAATCTATAATTTATTTAGATATGCTAATGTTTATTTTAGTACAGGAAATGACTTTTTGATAATGAATATGACTGCAATTGAGCATCTTCTTGTGAAACCATGTTCTAATTTGACCAATTTCTCATGAATTCTATTTAATGACACATGGTTTTAGGACTCCTAAGATCTGCAAGATTTTGAAGAGTATTCATTGTTTAATTAATGTGCATAAGCCTCACTGTTTGTATATAAAAACTCATGCCTAGGAAAAAAATGTGGAAACTCATTTTCTTTCAGCATATATCTTCATTTTGAACAGTTCACTAAGCCATGATAATTTGACCACTAATACATCACAAACAGCATTCAGAAAAACAAACAAACAAACAAAAAGGTTTTATTTTATGGAAGCCATTTTTGTCTTCCCTTAAAGGACAATGTCTGTAAATAGTACAAAACAGTAAAATGGCAATGCCTGCAGAATAACTTACAGAAATGTATAGTTTATTTTTCCATGTATATACCTTGTACACTTAGAGAATTATATATTGTATTTCTTTGTTTTAGAAACAACCCTGGGATCAGTTAAAACCCAAGTGAAATTCCTGTTAAATTTAATGGAAAGCAGTTCTCAGCTTTTAAATTCAGCTTTGGACTGACTTAAAACAAAAGTTAAAAACCATGTAACAATAAATTGATTCTTGCTGCCTAGATTTTTGCCATATGGTATTAAAGAATATGTCTTTATTTGTCTCATGTTTTGTAAACTTTTAGAATGACTATTATACACAATTAGTTAAAAGAGAGCTACCATGTTCTAATATCTTTATCCTCATCAGTTTTATACTCTTGTTTGGGGATGATATATTGAGGGACACATAAGCTAAAGGAAATAGAATTATAATATTGGGTTGCAAACATTTCTACTTTTGTTTTATAATATCTAAATAGTTTTCATTTATTATTACTATTATTGTTTATTTATTTATTTTCCCCACTGGGGATGTTTATTTGTTCTTTTTTTTTTTGCTTGAAATCAATCTTACCATGGAGATTAAGTTGATGGATTAAGACAACAAAATGGACATTTCAAATGGAAATAAGGGTGTGTGTACACTTTAATTCTTGAACTGATTGCCATTAGAGTGATCAGGAAAATTCTCCGATTTTGTTGTTCAGTAGATCAGTTTTCTGAGGCTAAATTTACAAAAGAGATGTGTTCAGGCCCTATGGCTAGATGATTTCCAGGTCACTCATTGCATGTGTGGGCAGCAGTCGTGGACAATGACCGCTTGCTTGTTGCTGTCTTTCCTTCTCTTGACACTGCCTACCTGGTGAATTGCTCAGTTTTTTTGTCCAACACCTGAAGGAGAATCAAGTGGCTATAATTGGAAATAATTTTCTTAACAGTACCCTAAAAAGGTGACCATTAAGAAGACACAGAGCAGAAAGAGAATGAAAAGAGTGAAAAATCACAGCTTGTTTAGCTGAAAGCTTTGCTTATAGAAAGGATGCAGAAACATCTACTTTAGGCTGGAAGATGATTTCTGTCTTCACTTTGAATTTTCATCTCTAAATTGTCTCTAAAACAGATAACCTGTCCCTGTCTTACAGAATATACTGATTATGCATATGCATATCTGCAAAATGATACTGTAATGCCAGTAAAATACTGTAAGCTGGTACTTCACTTTTTCCTGATGCAGTTAGTTGTTCTCTCTCCCATTTTGTAATTCACTGGGCTGGAAGGAACAATGATCCCCAATTCTGAAGTGCATTTGTCAGGGACAGATTATACTTTAAGAGCTTTCCAGAGCTCTGACCCATAACACTTCTGTCTTCTTTCTTTTAATGCAGTAAGCTAATTTGACAGGAACAATTTGAACTGAAATTTACATTGTTAAATATATATTTTTAATTATGTCTCAAGATTAAAACAAAAATCATTCTTACACAGTTCATAAAACACTCATTTTCAGCTCTATTTTGCAGTATGTACCCCTTTCCTACTGTTGATACTACTAATGATTTGGAATTCCCCTCCCTGGGATATGAAATGATGAATTTCATATTTAAAAAAAAAAAAAAAAAAGACAGTATCAACTAGGTAGTGAAGAGAAGAATACAGTGCTGGCAGTTACTGCACTGAGTATTACAGGTACTAATGAAAGTCAGTGTGATAATTTTGGATGCTATATTAGGTAATTTATGCATGTTGTCAGGTTTTCATTTCAAGTGAAAAAACTATTTTTATCTGTTGATATTCTTAGACTCTTCTGTTGTTTGATATTTTATTGATTTAGAGACAGAAGTTCAACTAAACAAGAATATGCCATTTCATCATGAAATTTTGATAGCATGAAATTTTCAGGAATTACATGTGAGATGTTAATTCTGAATTTTTAAGTCTGAGGGAATTCAGCTACAGAATCACATACCAATGCTGACAAATAATCTCCAAGCTGCTCTTGGTTTAATTTTGATACCATATTTTAAGGAATCTACTCCTATAGACTTTCTGGGCTAGTTTTTTTTTTTTTTTTTTTTTTTTTAAATATATATCTTTTCTGTATTTCTGATGAGGATTTTTTACCCTGCCCAATCTGAACCTGAAGCAGAATTAAGCATAAAGAATACAGCTCAGGTTTCTTAACACTGAATTAATGCAAGGAAACTTCTGCATTTGAACATAGGGAATAGTTGTTTGGTGTTGTTGACATGTAACAGCTGGTAAGAGAAAGCAAGGAATCGCCATTAAGAAGTAAAATGTTTTTGCTTTGTTTCAGCTTTCCATCTTTATTTACATTAACCTTCTCATTTGCATTACATGAACATTTGTAGATAGAGAAAGCAATATGGTGGCCTTTGGCTAATTGGAGTTAAATCATCAGAGTACATCGGAAGTTTCTGGATGAAAGATTAGTAACACTTCATCACCTTCTTTGATTCACAGAATAACCTCTTATGCTGTTTGCTGGCTTTGTATGCAACCAATTTCCTAAAGCTACAGCAGGAAAAAAAGACACAATGGGCAATTCTATTTCTGAAATTTTGTGCCAGAATTCACTGCACATGTAACTGACCTTTTCCCATTTTTTCTTTAAGCATCCCTACTTATAGGGATGCTTTTTTATTTTAATTTTTTTCCTGCATATGTTCCCCATTTTTAGCATGTTTAGATGTTTCAGCCCTCAGGCCTCTGCTTTGAAATTTAGAAACTGTAATTCTTGGACTGCCTGTCTTATCTTTACAGTCTCTTCTCCTGTATATATAGCTTTTCTAATTGTATAAGAGTTTTCATTGAGATCCTATGGTACTTGATCACATTTTTGAGGTTAGTAATGATTTTTGAAAAAGTGTTAACCATAAAATGTTAATTAAATAATGATGATGATGATTAAATAATAATAATAATAATAATAATAATAATAATAATAATAATAATAATAATAATAATAATAATTTAGTTGAAAATAATTAAGCATACTAAAGTTACCTCATGAAAGTTGAAGGATAAAGTAGAAAGTCAAAGAAAGAGAATCTGACATGAAAAATATTTAATTAACAGTGTTAAAATATATAATTTCAACTCCTGAACAAACAAAAATATTTAGAGTATTTTCTACTGAGGTTATTTATTGTTACACAGAGAAATTATATATCTTCCTTCACACCCATTCTCTACAGTGGTCTATGCTACCCTTTCACCTGAATTGCAGCTGAAATGTCTAGGTTTTGGTTGTGGTGGTGGTGAATTTTTTGGAATTAGATTTCTGTTTCAGAATCTGCAACAATCGTGAAGTCTTAAAAAAAAAGTTTGTCTTTGGGAGGCATACCGCAGTTTGCCATGGCCAGGTTGTTAGCCATTTAATTTATCCCTAGCATTCCATAATGTTCCATAACATATACTTAATTCCATAACTTAATAATTAATTACACTTAATTCCATAACAAACACCTAGCCTTTATCTATATTAAAAATACAGTGATAAATCTTAATATTTTTTTCTTTCTATTGTTCTTCATCACTTGTTTACCATTGGTAGAACTAACATTGATACCTGATATATGATACAATATCTGATACATCAATTACATTGATACCTGGCCTAGGGCACTGTACCTTTAAACACTGATTATTCAAGTGTGTGCTGTGCTAATGTTTTGGTCTGCTGTTGATTATTCATTCTTCCATCCACCTTGTGTTCTGCAACAGACCTATTGCTTGCATTAAAAATGTGCCATAAATAGATTTTTTGTTGTTTCTAGGAGTCATATCTGTAGCTGCACTTACTCATGGAAAAGAAAGGAAAAAAGAAAAAAGACAAAAAAAAAAAAAAAAACTAGTTTAAGAGGTTATATGAAATTGATACACATGATTCAAAGCAATGCACTTTAATATGTGTTTTCATGGTTTTATTTTCCAGGCCGATTGATTGCACATCATGGTTGAAAGGAAAGAAAAGGAAAAGAATGGTTGTAGAGAGTAGTAGTAGTAGTAGTATGTGCATTTCCAGGCTTTTTATTTTTATTCCATTAAATCTTATTGTTTAACCCGTTTTTAAATAAGGTGTATAAAATTATCAGTAAGGGTTAGGCTAAAACCTTGAAGAGAAAGAAAATTACAAAAGGATTATGAGCACATCACACCTATAATTTATATAGGTCTATTTATCTTTTCATTAGTTTGGTTAGGTTGTGGGAAGGTTATGAGAAAAGAACCATCAGGTAATTCTATACAATGATTTCTAATAATCTGAAAAAGATTTGCTTCATTTTCTTACCAGGAAAGATTCATGGGATTAAAGCATTCAAATGAAGAGTTTGTGTATTCAGTTCAATATCTGACTTTCATGAATTAGGTATGTCATTCTCTAAAATTTTGTCATTTTTTCAAAGCAGTTGTGTTCTTGTATTTGCATGTGGCATGGAACAAAGGAAATTAACAGTTAGTAGAATGGCACCAACAGTCGTTGTTTTTACAGTAGACTGAGCCAATATTTTGCTCCCAAGTTTCATGTTTAATAAATAAATAAATAAAAACCGAATACATTCAGCTGAGAGCCTCAAAATTACCCATATGACTTCTTACAGTCCTCCCCCAAAACAGCATATGTATGCCTTCTCTAAGTCAACTGGTGTCAAAATGAGAAAAAAAAATAATTGCCAAATCAATTATTAAGTGCTATATTTCATCTGACTTAGTGAGGTTTTATTAGAGTATGCAACTAAAAAAATTAAAAAAATTAAAAAATTAAAAATCTGTTTTCTGATTTAAACTATCTGTTCAATCCTTTGACTTCCGTAACTTATTTATTATTTTCTAATTGCATTGAAAAATCCTATTTTTCAGAATCACAAAATTCAGTGTCATTTTGGAGAAAATATCTGCCACTGGACAAACAAAAGAAACATAATGAAACAGTACAGTACCTGATTTGGGAATGTAGAGGTATAGGAGAGAAATAAGCTTTGTAGATGTGATTTTTAAAAAAGCAGAAGAAAAATTGCACTACTAAATTCATGGTAAAATTCTAGCATTTATGTGTGAGATTGAAATTATATGACTCAGATAACTGAACAAGAATTTTAATGCCTTGAGCAAGAATAGCAAGAATTGTGATTGAACAAAATGAATGAATGTATGCAACAGCTTCTAAAAAAGACATATGCCTTTGTTGTGTGTGTTGTGCTATGAAATGCTAATGATAGTCATAATTTTTCTGGTTTTGTTTCAGAAGCATTTTTCTACCTCTTTCTTTCCAAATAAATGAAAATTACTTTTCCATGTCGCATTTACAATATTTCTCCATCCTGAGGTGAGGATTGTCTATTATTGGCATTGCTCACAAGCCTTAATCAAGGTACCACAGTAGCACTGTAGTCACTTCTCTCATTTCAGAGTATCATCATCACACATTTAAAAATATGCTCTGGTCACAGCAGTTTCCATTCCTCACCCTACTGCATGAAAGTTCCTAAATGCAATGTTATATTAAAATAACTGCTATGAATATGGATACAATAGTCTATAGTACAATATCTATTTTTTTTTTGGTAATGCTGTTTACATTTTATACTGACATTAGAAGAAATGCACGGAACATCTTGTCTGTGACTGTTCAGCAGCAGTCCTCTTACTGTATTATGCTGTAGAAGTCTCACTTGTTTTTGAGTGTTAGTATTGTGATAAAAATGGGAAAGGTCTTGAAGTACAATATATTCTACCCAGGTATTAAAATTGCATATATTTTTAAGTCTACATCATTTCTCTGTTATGTAATTTCTTATGGGAAAAATTACTATTTGTAAAATTACTGTCAAACTTCTTCAGAATGTATTTTCAGGGGACAGCAGGGTATGCCTGTATAAAAGAAATCATCCTCGTAGTGACCGCATAGGACCCCTTATGGTCCTATGGTCCCCTAATTGCCACATTGCCTCAAATAAATCTCTTAGTGAACTACTTATAGAAAGAGTATGGCAAACAATTCGTTATTAATTAATGAGGGAGGAATGAAAATGCAATGGAAATATATATATAAAAAAATATATTTATTTATCTATTTGTTTGTTTATATTTTATATATACTGATACATAAGTTATTGCAAATAATATAGAATAAAAATATAGTAACATTTTCTTGTAAGTCAGTTACTGCTAGTTGGGTTACTGCTGCCCCTGGGTAAACTGACATTTTCATATGCACTAATTAGCAAAGAGGTCAAATAAAATTTCAATTAAAGAAAGTTCATTTGTGTTGTTCTGCCTCTATGGAGAAACTAATCAAAAACAACCTTTGGAATAACAGACAAAATAAAACACTAGGTGTACATTTTCTTCCCACCAGGACTGGTTTATTATCTACATCTAATCAGCTTCAAACGAGATGAGAAAAATACATTTTATATATATATATATATATATATATATATATATATATATAAAATATATATATATATATTTTTAACATAGATGGAAAAGGAGCTGTATTCTGAAGTATGAGACATTGTTGCCTGCATACATACACACACTTGCTTTTGGATCTAATCAAAGGCTGGTGCCTGTAACAGCAATGCCAAGGCTATCCCAATGAACTAAGTCTAACGTCTTTTCTGCTTGCTAGTTGGCATGGCTGCAATGCTGTATGCTAATGTTGGCAACACAAGGGAACTCTTTGTTAATTAGTGAATATAGAAATACCCAATTACACAGGAGCAGTAGTGGCTTGAATAAAGACAGCTGAAATACTAGAAAAAGATATAATCTGTATTTCCAAACTAACTACAACCTCGCTTATTGCTTTAATTGAAGAAATCCCCAGCTAAAATTTCCAGCTGTTGCAACTGTAATTTTTATCTCCATGAAAAATGAAAGAATAAATGATAAAATATTTAGCAATAACATTTTCCATACTCAGAACGGGTGTCTACAACACAAGTAGGATTATAGGATACCCCTATACAAAATAGCAAAATTTATTCCCTGTTTTATCTGAATGAAAAACCTAAAGAGTGCCTGAACTCCAAACCAAAAAACATGGTGTGCCTCATTTCCCTGGTTTCTTAAGCACACTTTGTTCCTTCATGAGTTTTTGTGCTCCCCTTGCACTGAAGGAACAGTACAAAAGTAACCACAGAAAGATTTTTGTTCCTTGTTCCTCTTACACACCTAAGGATCTTAAATGTCTCCCTCTGAACAAAGGATTGCTTTAATATTGTATTGGAAGCATGTGTACAAGGAGCTCCACTCAGCTGAAATAGAGGGGTACAAGTGTGACTGGGCTAAGCAGACCACGGTATCTAAATCAACATGAACAATGACAACAGCAACAAAAATGCAAGAAAAAGCCTTCCATATATAACAGTAAATCTGAATGAAAACAATTTCTGTTTCCATCACAAATTGCTCATGGTCGTACATGTTTATGCATATAAATAGTATAAATTATTTCAACTAAATCCCAAGACTTTTAAAATCAGCAAAACCGCTATTCAGTAAGCAACAAATTTCTGCATAATTAGTTTTGAGAAATACCATCTGTATCTCCACAAAATACTTTAAAAATATGCATCTTGTTGTGAAATGGTCACAAATATTTGTTTTAGTTTCTAATGAAATAAAATCATATAGTCATAAATGCATGTGGCATTTCTTTGCAAACTGACATACATATAAATGTGGTATTTACAAATTGTTAAGTGCTTTTCATTCAATAATTTTCACTACTTAATTATCACCATTTTGTATAGATGGATTTGCTTGTCAGTGCATAATGATGTATTTTAACATACTAATATATCATGCATTATTAGAGTGTGCTGTTTTAAGGTATAATGGTTTCATGAGGATGAACTTGGCAGGAGGGTTTTCCATATAAAAGTTAAAATAAAAAGGCAATTTTAACTTTAGTAAAGCCAGAAAGGGAGGTCTTTGTCAATAGGAACTAGTAGAAATTTTATGTCATGATAAGATGTGTGATTCTCTGTAAATAAGTGAAGAAAATGTATTTTAGAAATGCTTACACAATTTTTAAATGCATATAATGATATTATTTCATTTCAGTCTCCATGAAGAATTAATACCAACCAAAAACGATAATAATATGAAACTGTCATTTTATACTTTTGAAATACCTTAAGACATGCTTAGTGATTTCTTCCCCTTATGTAAAGGTAATTTTTAGTCTGATAAAAATTCAAAAATACAAGATAGCTAAACCAAATTCAGTTTCTTCTCTTACCAAGGTAGGTGCTATTTTCTTAGTATTTTCTTAATAAATATTTGCAAATGTGGATTATCAAGCAAAGATGAATGAAACACAATAAATGCAATTATTTTCTGGATTTTTTGTATCATGTGTTTTTATCTCTTTCTGTTTCAAAACATTTGTATATGTGACTGTAATTTTTCAGTAGACAAAATAGCATATCAACAATCTATTGTGATATGTATTATACTGCTGACAATTTAGTCACTTTTCACTGCTTTCTCTGGATTATTTTATCTTCCTCTGAAATCGTTGAAAACATTTTTTCAGTGTTAAGAGTTGAAATATAACAGTACATAGAAATTTCTGAGGTATTGGCAACATTTTTCAGACTTCATCTATTATACTTCTGTTAAACTATATTTTGAGCAAGCACAAGTCCTTAAATTCTGTGCTGTGCTGCACATATACCACATATACACTGGGAAAAAAAAAAAAAAGGCCTTTGACTTTTGTTCTTTCAACTCTTGTTTTATTTTAAGATTATTAATGCTTTGTAAAGAATATTCAAGGCATTCACATATAACTCATGTTCTTGCTTTGGCTTGTCACTTTTAGAAATATCTAAAATGTTGAAAAGTTTTAATTTATTTTTGTATCTAAAAAGATATTATATTTGTTTTACGTTTCACAGAGGGCAAAATCTTTTCTTTGCTGAAGTCTTTGGAAAAATATCTACTGGAGCTAAGATTTCCTCAGAGACTCTTAATGACAATCACTCTAAATACTTTAAAAATAATTATTTTCTGTGATGACCTAAATTTGTTTGCCAGGTAATACATGAAAAAATTGTTAATCTTCATGGGAATATGATTTTGATTCTACCTTCAAAAAACTTTTTTAAACCAAATTAGTAGTTCCAAATCTTTATGGATTGAATCAGCATTTCCCATTTCTTAAAGTTATGCTCCCACAGCTGCAGTCGGCTTTCAAAATATAGACTTACATTATTGACAGTAAATGGACAATTTCCTGCATTTGTATTTTAATGATTGCACTAACATTTATAAGTTTAAAAAAAAAAAAAAAAAAAAAAAAAGTTACAATGATATTCATGTTTATAGTTATTGTTTTTTCATTTTTAAGCAAATAAATGAAAAGGAGAAATAGAGTTCAAAAACTCCTAATGTATAGTCAAGCATTACTGTTCATATATGAAGCACTGAAAGAGTTAAGAGCAGATTTATTTCTTTTGTGCGGTTGTAATATCTCCTGGACACATTGAAAACAGGATCTGGCTTTAAACTAAGGCAGTTTTTGGCTAACTGCAATGTTAGCAGCCTTCATAATATGTTTCAGGATCTCTTGAACTTGCCTGATGTTGTAAGTCTTGCATCAGCCCATAGCTGTTTCTGGCAGCCAGAAAGTGCTACCAGGTGATGTCCCTTGTCATTTTGCTGCCATTATCATCAGTAAGTTACAGTCAGCTTCTAAGTGTCAGCTCCTAAAGTAAAAAAGATTAAGTAACATTTGAAGTTTGTGGTTTATTTGATGGGAAAGGGAAAGGGAAAGGGAAAGGGAAAGGAAAAGGGAAAGGGAAAGGGGGGAAGGGAAAGAAGGAGGAAGGAAGGGAAGAAGGAACGGAGGAAAGAAGGGAGAAAGGAAAAGAAAAAGAAAAAAAAAAAAGATGACTATAGGAGTATTCTGCTTACCTGTTAATTAGTTATTGCCATGGAGGCAAAGTCTGAAGAATAAGAATAATAGTGAAGAATAAGTTTGCCAGGCCTCTGAAGTATATTTTCACTTGTACACATTGCATGATGAAATGATGCTTCCAACTGTGAAGATAAACAAGCATTCATTATTTTAAAAAATTACAGTTTAGGTTTTGCAATGAACAAGACTGTATGATGGGGAGGTTTGATGTCCTCCCAATGAAGATGAAGGTAAATTTTTAGGAAGCACACAATTACTGAACTTGACAATACTATTCCTCTTGGATGTTGCTTTTGACAGAATTTTGGTTCTTCTAAGTGTCCTGTATTTCATGTGTTTGTTGATAATCATCTATATGAAAAACAAAAAAAGAAAATTGCTTACCGATTCTTTACATAAATGATATTTTAATATATTTGCAGTAATCAGAGAATGGTGAATCTATTTTAGGAGGAAGAAGTTGATAATACAACAGTCATTGATTTAACTTGTCTTTCCTAGAGTTAACAGAATTTATACTCATACGTAGATAAATAACACATATAAGCTCTTCAGGTTTTAGTCAATCACTGATAAACTACCACCTCATAGAAATTAAATAAAAATATTTAAAGATTTAAATAAGATAATGTTATGACTATGTCCAATTAAAAGCATAAAAATCTAAAACTTTTTATATAAAATGTATCTAAGTTAAATTTTTTAGCTTCCTTATACGATGATGTAGAGCTGTTAAAATAAATAAATAAATAAATGAGAAAATGAGGAAAGAGTGCACAGTTATCTGTCCTGAAAGCCTTTCTGTAGCATAGTGCAGGAGGGACGAGAACTGAGGGCAGTCTCAGATAAGGACAGTTTAATGCATGTGGCATGTGTGCATGTTCAGGGTTTTCTGTAGTAGTGAGATATGAAACTAGCTCTGCTCTAGTTCAGCTGAGCAGATAAGACTGGACTTTACAGCCTACTGTAAGCGGCAATAACATTCAGTGGGTCTACAGATATTTTTAAATTTTAGAAGTTGTACATAACAAGACTAATATTAAATACAAATATATGAACAATTATTTTAACTCAAGAAGGGATATAAAATGGAGCTCTGTATTGCTTAAATCAAACTACTGAGAACTATGTGCTATGAAACAATGTTTTGACCTCACGATAAGAGACTTAAAGTCTTGAAAACTGATAGATTATTTATTCATTGAAGAATTTAACTCACACTTTAAAAAATAATCCCTTACCTAAATATATATGGTATTTTTAACTTAACTAATATATGGTATTTTTAACTTGAGTTTCAAGACACCTTTTCATTGCTCATTTCATGATTGTCACCTAATGTCTTAATCAGTAATCCAACTTCAAAGCAGAACATTTTACATCTAAAACAAAGTACAGTAACAGCTTTGTTCTAGAAATTTCTTTTGGTAACTCTTGTCTGTTCATTCTAGAGTTGCCCGTGAACTTGGTTATTTGTGTAATGGTAACTAGACAAAATACTGAAACATGTTTGCCTACAATACAAATACTCTTCATCTGAAAACACATAACAACAAAAATATTTAAATTAAATTAATTGATGTAGAGTAAGTATATAAAAGCGTAACTAAAAATAAACTCTGTTTCATCTTGCAGGGATAGGAGGAGAAGAAGAGAGGTGTGTGTGTTCAGTCAAAAAGTAGTTTCCTTATATCTACAGGTTTATGGAAGAAAATAAGCAAAATGTTGACAAACCATAACAGCAGTAATTTTTCTCCAGAAGATTTGACTGTTAGAGGATTGTATGAATAGTAAAAGCTGCTTTTCAATGTATAAGTATTTCTAATTTCTAAAAAAGCCACAGGAGATGCTTCCTTTTTCTAGCATTTGAAAGATTGTATGTATTCTGCTGATATTTGTGATGTAGATAACCTCCTGCTGTCCCAGGGAAATTGCATGTAAGTGGTGCTGCCTTTCAGAATTGGGAGCGTGTTTATACAAGCAGTATATCTGGCTACAAAAAATAATTTCACAATATTTTCATCTGCTGCTTTTATTTATGTAAGATGTTTCTGCTGTTATTGTGCAGTGACACATTAGGCTAGGCATGTAAAGTAATGCAGTGTGACTGATACAAGCTGATGTTACACTTCACAGCACAATGCTTCATAATGTGTTAAATCAATAAGAGCACTTAAAAGAGAAAAAAAAAAAAAGAAAAAAAAAGAAAAAGAAAAAAGGAAAACAAAAGAAAAAAAAGAGAACAAGAAAAAAAAAAAGAAAAAAAGAAAAAGTAATTCTCCAGGAAGAACTAACTAATAAAAGAAACCAAGAATAACCTTCCCTCTCTCCTCTACTCATCTTTCTGAAAAAAAAAAAAAATGGAGAGAAGAAAAAAAATTTTTTTGACATAAAAATAACTTTTGGATGATCCATAATAACATACAGAGAGATGAAGAAAGTAATTTTTATTTGAAAAAAACTTTTTTTAGAGAGTAAGAGTAGTGTATTTAAAGGTACTTTAGGCTGTTTTAGTTTATAATATGTATTCTCAGTCTCAAACAGAAACATTGATTTTATACTGAATTTTCTTCTCCATTATTGATTTTGAAATAATGTAAAAAATCTTCATCTTAAGTATCAATTCACTGTGTGTGCCTTATTTTTTCTTTGATATTGAATTTTTGTCTGTTTTTAAATGTATGTTTTTTATTTGGTTTATAAACTATTTTTCTTGAAGATTACATTACTCTACAGAAACTACTGTGGTGGTTTTTTTTCCTCATGTTTTTGCAGACTTCTTGCAATATTTTCCTGTGAGCACTCCTAGAATTCAGAAATCTTTCCATCTTTCTCTCAAACTTAGTCTTACTACATCAAACCATTTAATCTGATTGCTGATATTATTCTTTCTAATTGAGCACTTAAGCAATATTTGATGCTGTTAATTTTCTGCCCTGCTCAGAGATTTAGGGAAAGAGGGAGCATATCCTATAGCTGATGGACTACTCACAGGGCTCAATGGATATTTTTTGTACCTCTGGATTGGTGCACTCCATATTTTTTGTGCATCTTTTTCAGTGCCAGTAGTCTGCCTAAGTGTTAAATTGGTCAGATAGTCTACTGGAAATCCCTAGTTTTAATGACATATTACAGTAAATAGCAAGTTGACTTTTGTCACAAAATATCACAGGTGGTCTCCTGTAGGCCACCTCCACTCCAAGAATAAACTGAAGCCATTCCTCGGAAACTAGAGCAAGACTAAGGCTGATGTTCCTGTGCTTCATTAGAGAAGCTCAGGCTCTCAGTGGCTCTAGCCTGCCACACCATGGTGTGCTTTGAGAAACACAAAACCCACCACGCTGCACCAGTTCTGGCTGCTAGGAGGCATGGGACAAGGGGCTTGGGCTGTGTCTTCAGGAATGGATATCATCAACTTCTGCATGAGACAAGGAGAAAGTTTAGAGGGGTAGAGGGAATAAATGCTGTCTGTATTCCAACACAGTGCTCCACACAGGACAAACTTGAAGGAGCATAAAGAAGTTTCTTGAAATCTGGATATGCAACTTGATGTCCTCTTAGAACAGATGTTAACCATAAAAATAAAAAAAAAAAATTAAAAAAAATTAAAAAAAAAAAAAAGCAAGAAAGCAGTTGCAATTGGCAAGTACTAAGAATTGCTGTTAGGTTTAGATCTTCATGCATTAGAATTGAGATCTTACTAGCAAATGTGCTCATGGTTAATAATAATAACGAACAACAAAAACAGCACAAAATATTCCAACACAGAAAGTAAGTTTCTTAAATTAATTTGACCGGGAGTTTAGTAAAATTCCTTGATGTTTTACCACTTTTCACAAAAAAATGAAAGACAAGTTCAGAAATTAGTGAAATTTTAGTATTTAGAATAAAGATGGAGGATTTAAAAATAAGAATTTTTTGTAATTATTAGCAGAAGTGTTTTCATTTGCAGACCAATCTTTTTGATTCCAAGAGAAAAAGTATCCTTTAGTCCTTTACATTGTTTCATTCCCTAAAAGACCAATTGTCTGAAGATCCATTTGACACTAAAAGTGGGATTTAACTCTTTATCAGTGCAGCTCAGATACCCAGGGATCATTCAATAAGCCTTCTTGCACTTTATGAAGACAAATAGTTCTTAACCTCAGCCTCAGCCTTATCATCATCTTAGAGTAGCAGGTGTGACCTTCCTATGAGAGCTAACAGATGAAAAACAGGGAACGCCTTCTAATTTTACTGGGTCTCAGAGATCCAGACTCATTATACTCATTTAAATAATGTAAGTCAACAAAATAAGCTGTTAATCTATATAATTAGCAATTCCAGATAATAAGGTCTTCTATTGCATTCTCTGTACTGGGTGTGTGCCAGGTTATAATAGTTTAAATTCCAAAAATAATAATTAAATTGCTTAGAGACACGTCAAAACACAGAAGGCTGCCTAAGACCTTCTTAGGCATCATTCTTCCATCATTAAGAGGAACTTCCTTCCGAGTTTTAAAAGTCAATAGCAAAACATCTGCAGCAAAGCCCACAACCTCCTGTGTTATTTCCAACATTTCCAACACCAGTCACAAATTTATATTTTTGTTTCTTGAACATGATTGATTGTGACTAAGATCTGACTGAGGAACAGACAAAATTAAGTAAATAGCTTTGTGTCTCTATACATCAAAAGGATGTAGGTAACTTGTCAAATATGTCAATATCCCGTTTCACAGCCATGCCACATTGACCATAATCACTGCACTGGCTAATATAAATGAACTTTTATCACCTACACCGTTTCCAGAAAAGATGGATCTCCTAGAATAAAACCGAAGTTTTCTATGGGAGTGATACTACATTTTCCATGGCTGCAGTCCATACATTTCTAGAAATCTGGTTATTAAAGTTATTCAAACATCTTCTGTGATATATTCTTATCTTCATTGTATGGACATTTTCCAACAGTCTGATCTTAACAATCAGATGTCATTGTTAGGATAGTTTGTTGCTATTGTGAACATGATCCAGTTTCAGCTGCTCCAGATAGTTATGGATTAAATTAATTTTACACTTTATTTTATAGTTATATTATGACAATCTGTAAAGCAAAGCTAACAGTAAGAAGTCTGTAATTTATGAACTGATATACAATCACTTCTGTTTCCTTGGAATGGAACTGGATTTTCCCGTCCAATACCGAATCATCCATTTTAACTATGAAGAGAAAAAATGTAATAGTTTTCCTGGAGGTCTAAGTTTCTTTAGTGTGTTTACTTGTAACTAGCTTATTTGTTTTTGTTTGTTTGTTTGTTTCCCAGAACAATGTCAGTCTGTGGAGTCCCATGAGATTGCTTGGAACAATAAGTTACAAAACCAGTATCAGAGGCAAACAAAATGGTTACCAAGAAAACAAGAACTGATAAATAAACTTAATTGTTTGAAAACATTAATAGGTAGTTTTAATGTTGTTAGAACTTCCATTTCTAGAAATCTCTGTTAATCAGTAGCTTGTTTTCCATCAGACAAAGAAACTAGAATAGTTCTGACATATATGAACTGCTTGAGTGGCTGAAATAAGAGGCATATAGTGAGAAAATATCCACAGGTGAGTCCTGAATTAATCATTTCCATGTTGATGTAGCTCCATCTTGCAGTCTGGCTTTGCGTGCTATTTGCATGTTGCCCCTTTTGAAAGATACTACCCATGCTGACTGCCCAGAACAGCCTGTACTTTGTAAAAACCTCACATCTTTTTCATTTGGATAAGAATAGTCAGAATTTACCATTGCTGTGCTGTTGTTGATGCTTAGAAGCACTGAAGAGTTTGTGCTGGGGGATTTGCTTTTTTATCTTTTGGTCTACATTGTAAATGTCTGTATTTGTGTTAATCAACCTCTTTCACCAGAGAAGAGAAACAGGCAGTTTCAGAGACCAATTTATCTCACCTATTTTAGGTACGTGCTTTACATTTGAAGAAGAATCAGTCACTATTTCTCTCCAGGAATAAAGTGAGTCCAGGTACCAGCATATATGATTTTTTATGATCTGATGAACAGGACATACTGGTTCCAGTATCTTGGTAAGAGTCCCAGATGCAGACATTTGAGATCTGTCTAATCTCAGAGATATCCACAGTGGGGAGTATGGTTACCATATAGACACAACACATGCATTCGATGCATAGCCTCTCTTCACTATGAAAGAGACCTCTGCTATTTCTACATAGTTGTTGCAATTAGATATCTGAATTAAAGGAGGATTAAACCACGTCCACTATCTATACATATGTATATATATATAATCATTTAATTATCCACTATTTTGAAAGACAACAGAGGAAAAATAAGTGCAGTGTTGTCCCTTTTCTTTGACTACAGGCACTAACAGGATTGAAATATTGCTTATGTACATGTATTACTGCAACATCTGTGCTTCAGAAAAGGCAAGGAAAAAAATACAATAGGTGGTGGGCCAGCAGCAAAGCAAGGGTCTGTCACTCTGTCTGAACACAGCTGGAGGGCTGCAGGGAACAGACGCTGCGGTACAAGTGCCAGCTCTGATAGTTACATGTTGTAGTGTTGTAGTACAGAGCAATCCTTAGTCAGGTAAATGTTTCTGTACAGAATATTTCACGTGAATTTTAGTTATTACTGGCAGGCTGGGTAACATCAAAATCAACATTAAAAAATGACTAAAGGTTACAACGTTTGGTATTAGAAATCTTTTACAGTTAGCATGTAGTCCTCTGGGGTGAGGGCGGGGGAGATAAGTGCAAGTGTTGTAACATGAGATCTGACATCACCTGATTTATTCATGTGCTTGCATGGTGGGATAAGTTGCTTACTTAATTCATCACTTAAAAGGGTAATTAACTGAATCTTAGACATAGCCACTTCCCTTCCCCCCCTTTCCTCTCCCCCCCCCCCCCCCAAAAAAAAAAAAGGGGGGGGGGGGAGGAAAGAAAAGGAGAGGAGGGGAGGGAAGAGGAAGGGAGGAGAGGGAGGGCAGGAAGTAATCTTGGAATGGACCAGAGAAACAGCTCACTGGTATTTGAGTTCATAGAATCATAGAATCACAGAATGGCTTGGGTTGGAAGGGAATTTAAGACAGTTCCAACCCCCCAGCCATGAGCAGGGATGCCACTTAAAAGACCAGGTTGCTGAAAGCCCCATCCAAACTGACCTTGAACACTTCCAAGGATAAGACGTCCACAGTTTCCCTGGGCAACCTGTTCCAGCGCCTCATCACCATCTGAGTAAGGAAATTCTTCCAAATATCTAATCTAAATCAGCTCTCTTTTAGTTTAAAGCTGCCATCCCTTGTTCTATCACTACACTCTCTGATAAAAAGTCCCTCCCCAGCTTTCTTGTAGGCCCTTTTTAGGTACTGGAAGTGCCTATAAAGTACTGGAAGAGACTATAAAGTCTCCTCAGAGCATTCTTCAGATTGAACACCCCCCACTCCCTTAATGTCTCTTCAGAGGAGAGGTGCTCCAACTCTTTGATCATCTTTGTGGTTCTACTCTGGAATCACTCCAACAGGTTGAGTTCTTATTAAGAAATCTTATTTGCTTTTGCATAAATAATATTATGGGTGAACATAATGAAAGGTGCTGGTGTGCAAATAACTGATGACCTCTATTTTATTTTCTCTGAAAGAATGGGGATACCTTCCCCTCTCTCCTGCTATCTGCTGAGGAGACATGGAGCATATAGAAAAAAATTTAACACATCTTTGCAATTATCTCACAGGTGAAAGAGGTATGCCCCACCAGGAATTTGCATCATCATAGCTTATTTTTATATCAAATATATTAAATATTTAAGATGATTAAAATTTCCAGTGGTTTATTTTTTGGGAGACTGTAAGAAAGACCATAGAAAAACTAAACATTCTCTACTTTGAAAACAGGGTGTACTTTTCTATTTTTAGGTCTTCAAAGTAGGAAGCACCTATACTTCCACACATTGAAGAAAAACATTATGACTGGTTCTTCACTGTGTTCTTTGCTTGGAAATGATAAAACATGTTTACCTCAGCACCAAGAGATAGCATATGCTATTAGATATGATCATGAAGAACAAACCACTCAAGCTCCATATCTAGGTCTAATATAAAGTATTAATGAACATATTACTGCCTTTAATTAAAATAATTTGAGTTGCTTTTTTCTATTGTTTGTACCTACCTGAATGAAATTCTATAGATATGCTTTCAGTAGATTAATTTACATAGGGTGGAATACCGAACCAGGCTAATCCATGATCCAGATCATATTGCTCTCTGAGGGCAACTGATAGTTTATTCATATGTTTCTGTCCTAGACCTTTTCTGATAATTATTTGACAGCTAGAATAATGACTATTAAATACTTTTGTTTTCTTATGGTTAAAACATTTTTACATGCATGTGGAGGGGATTATTCTATCTTGTGTCTATTGTTCTATCTCGTATTTTGGAAAATGGGACTGTATTCACCATTATCCATAGGCATTCCATAATAAACAAAACAAAAAATAAGAGTTTTAATTAGAATAATATATTTGCCAGCTACAACATTAAACAATATTTCATGACATTTTATAAAGCATTTGTTTCTCCACTTACAGCTAGTCTGTGTTTTTGATATCACTCTTTTTTGCGTATGCCTAACATTTTGTTTCCAAACTTTGAATTGTTTTGCTAGAGTAGGACCCTTTACTGGCAGTGAGACGCACTCAAAGGTAGTGTTATTTATGAGGAGCAAGTGTCTCTTAAGGAAATTATTTCTGGTTAAAAAGTATACATTTCTGAAAATTTTTGGAAAAAAAAGTTGTCAGTGATGAAGTGAAAGGATACAGAAATAAACTGTGACTATGAATGATGTGGAAAACTAAAAGGTAAAGCTAGTAGAGACCTGTGAACTCACCCCACCACTACTGCATCTTCCAGCCTCTCTCACCTTTGCTGAAAGCAGCAACAGGGACTCTCAGAGAGTTCTAGTCAGCAAGGATATTGTAACACATAAAGGAGGGTTGTAAAAGATGAAGTTCAGTCCAAGCTTCATGAAGTCGCCTTAGGCTAGTCGCCTGCAACAGCAGCAGCAGGCCAGAAAGCCTCAAATGGATTTTTATGGGAAGGTCAAGGAGCTAGCTAAATCTTGAAAGAAAAGAGCTGAAAAATATCTGTAGCGGGGGAAAAGAAAAATCATTTGTGAGGTGTCAGATGTGGACAGTGTTGCTGGTCTATTTGTTTTTAATTTAATCATATAATGTAATTATACCCAAGGAACTGTGCAACTTGTATTTTTTATCTATATATTTTATGATTTGAATTTTTATCTGTAGAGCCTCACAGGGAACATGAGCTTGGTGCTTGCCAGCCCCGGAGTATTCACTTGAGTTTGCAACAAAGGCAGCAAGGTTTCAGAAAGGCTTCTTGTACTCAGCAGGAGTGAGGAGAGAGCTGGTGACACGGGAAAAGAGAGACAGATGCCTCCAGCACTTTGTAAGCACTCTTCTCTCCTACTTTACCAGTTTCAGAATTAGATCTGGTATGGAAGCAAGGATAGAGAAATCTGTCCTGAGTCCATCCATGCAGTGATTGCCTGACCTTTTAGAGCAGCCCATAGCTTCTCCAGATTCCTGTTAGTCTTTCAGCATCTCTGAGGATATCTGAAGGGAAGGAAGCACAAAATGCAGCTTCGTCACTTGGCTTCCATTTCCTATTTCAGTTCTGACTGGGCCACAATTTTAGTGATTAACTACTCACACAAAAGGATCAGTTATATCAAGACACTGTCTTGTTTTAACTGAAATGTATCTTAATTCTTATTAAGCATTGCTATGCTAGCCTTGCCTGGACCAAATTAGGCAATTTTGGCTTAGCCATGTACTTGTGCTCAAATGTTTTAACGTGGTAGCTACCTTTCCTTTATTTTCTTAGTTTATTAGTTTTTAATGTTGTTTTCTTTTTTTTTAGTTTTTAGTCCTTAAGTCCCGATAATTTGAAAATTTTATGGACTATGAACATAGATTGAAAACATATTGCTGTTAGTACAGACTTAGCATTTGCAGAAAGCCAAATCTCAAGGCACCAGAGAAAATGTTTTATATGTACAAAATTCTTTTTAAATTACCTTTTTTTTTAAAGCTACTCCTCAAATTTTGTTGTAGTTTTAGGAGAAAGTACATTTTGGGGGTTTGAAACCTGCATTTTAAAATAAGAGTAATGATATCAGATAATTTAGTATGTGTTTGTAAGTGAACAAATATCTTTTGGGATTTGTACACACCTGCTATCCTTCCAACCAGCTTTTACAGAACTGAAGAGTATATCTGTACAAGAAAATCTCAGTACAAGTTTCCAACCCTTACATCACACACGTGGAAATGAAAAATATCTCAGCAGCAACTCCTAATTATGTAAATAGGTGTAACGGGAACTATTTTATCCTACTCTACCATTTTGTGGCAGAGTAGAAGATAAGAGCAGTTTGCACTATAAACATACAGGATCACAAAGAAAATACATTAAAATATATATATATATATATTTTTTTTTTCTGATAAAAATAGTACTGATATCATGTCAGTCATCACTTCCATAATGTAGTCTTACTTAACAGATGTTTTACTGAAATTTGCATAGTGTTGCTGAGGTTGCTTGAAGCTTTTCCTGCAGCACATGTTACTTTAGTTTTTTTTAGGTCAGTGATTACTGTACACACAGATGAATACAGAGAAAAAAAAAAAAAGAGTATTCCTGTTACTTTTTACTCTGTTTTGCTGATGGTAAATCAAAAAGCAAAATGCAAAAGCAGACCTTGTCTTCTAAAAATCAGTTTCATTGTTTCCATCATATTAAGTCATACTTCTAAAAAGCATCTAGACTTGTTTTTACAATTTACAGTTTACAATTAATTAATCGCTTACTAGGACTAAACCATAATTCACAAACTTTATATGCCTAGCTTGTCATTCACAAACCTGCCTGTTAGAGATTTGATTTGATAGACACCTCCACAGTTTGTAGTGTCTTATTTTTGTATATAATTTTTATCTGAAAGCTTTCATCTTGTAACCGTTCCTGTCTAAACTAATAAAACAGGATAAAGGCAGGTCAATAGTTAGATGAAGGATGTGCTATCTCACAGGGTGTTCTAGTAGCAGCAGAAGTATAAACTGTTATACCTCCTTTAGGAATAGTCATTCTTCTGCAGACAAATTTGCTAAGACATCCAACATAAAGATACAGCTTATTTGGTGTTAGAAAAAATATTTTTTTGTGCACATAGACATATCAGTCTCAGTCCTAGCAAAATTGAATTTAAGAATTATCTGAAAATGAGATAACCCTTTTTAAATTTCATCTATATGCAGATCTCAAAGTACTTTACAGAGTAGAAAAGAATCATTACACAGAGCTGAGGTTCAAGGCACTGCAAGTACCACAAGACCACCCAAAAAGAAATGGCTGTAGAAAAGGTATTCCTTCAATGTCTGTCTGATGACTCTTCATAAATCCAAGCTCTTTGTAAGAGTTTATGGACCAGTGAATAAGTTGTTCAATCCCTAACACAATATCTGGAGGAGGATGTGGAACAATATCATAAAAAAAAAAAAAAAAGTGAAACTGAAAAGTACAGCTGGCAAAACTCATTTAAAAAACAACAAAAAAAAAAAGTAGAAAAAAGTAGAATATGCCAAAGATACTAGAATGAGCAGATGTTAAAATTATCTTTTCACTTATGATTATATTCTGCCCACATTTTACATCTCTGTAAACACATTTAAAACTAATTGCTTTTTTTGAGATGATTAAATGACTGACATCTTCAGGCTGCCCTAAATAAGTATCTACTGTTCATAATCACAGAGATAATTCAGCAGAAACAGGTAATCAAGAATTGTAGCTACTGTATTTATTTTATTAAATATTTCATATAATATTCATATATAATGAAAGGCACTGCTAGGTGATTTTCATCATCTTTTGCAAACTCGGAAGTTTACAATTCTGCAAGAGTATATTATGTACCAAGGATCTAGCCTGATCATTTTTGTTTCAAATGTGTTATCATAGTAGAAAATCACAGGGCTAGTTCATACTTCCAATTTAAAAAATTAAAATAAAAATTAATAAATGTAAATTTAAACATTTAATTAATAAGTATTACACTATATCTACAAATTTTCATTTGAAGTGTTTAATCTTGCAACATGTTATAAATCTATATCTCCCAGTGTATTGGTGAGTAATATCAAATCACAAAAAATCTCACAATACCTGAATGATCTGAATGAATTACTAATGTACAAACTAGTTTATTCCCTGTACAGACCAGAGATTGTTGAGCTGATATGATAATTTGATTTTGTGTTGTTTTGTAAATCTGAAGATTTGAAAGAAAAATTTCAACCCATCACAAACATCAGAACACATTGGGTCTATATTGAGTCAATCAAACATGGTTTGTCAATATTCTGTTTGAAATAATCCTATCTGATTTTGCAGATACATTATTCAATTTGTGTTTTAAAAGTAGGTTCATCACTTTCAACTGTAAATAAAAACATGGAAAAGAACTAAGATTATTTGAGAGAAATAAAAAAGATTTTTTTTTAATGTTAGTTTCTGTTGTTGTTGTTTTTATTTAATGTTAAGACACTCTGAAAATTCTGTTTTAAAAATAGTTTTAAATATACTTGCATTAAGAGAAAATGAAAACATGGTGGATTCTGAGCGAAGTCAGAGAGAACTATAATATTTAATAATGGGTTAGAAGGAGGGCAGACAAATTTTCAGCTAGGGTTTCCAAATATATAAGTAGTTCTAGCAGCTGAAAGTAGAGCTTTTAAATCATTTTGACATTCTTAATTGGATGTTCTCTCGCTATCTCACCTGCTTTTATTTCTAAGTTTTTCAGAATTTTTGAAATCTTGGTAACATTGCAAAAATAATGCACTGAAATATTTTTAATGCATGTGAGGTTAAACTGAGTGCACAGCACAGAATCATAAGAATGAGTGGAATTATACCTGGTGATATTTTGTCCTCCTCATTTATCAGTCAAGACAGATAATCAGATATGTACACTTTTTAAAAATCTTATTTTTGCCAGAGGTTAGACATGTGAAGAATCAAAATGACAGTCATGAAGGTTTTGGTACAGAACAGAAATAGTATGAGCTGTTCAACAGTATATCTGTGTGCATGTGTATGTGTGTCAGTATATATGAAAAATGTTTTTCAGACAAATTTTTAACATAGAATTTAGATTATAGAAAAGTCATTTCACATGATATGTCTCCTCAGTACTTGTTTTTCAGCTGGTGCTTTTATATTAATTTGTTAGTGTGTGATATGGTACTTGTTCATGGTACAGTGGTATAAGAACTCCTAGCATCTACTACAGAGATTTCAATCACAATAAACCTGTATGCAGTAGGAAAGGGAAGCATGGTCTTTAATGTGTTTAAAAAATAAATAAATAAGAGTAATTATGAGAGGAAAAGAAATGAAAATAATCCCCCAAACACCACATCTTCATGCTAGTGGGTATGTCTGTAATTTATTCCTGGTCTTAAAACATTAAATACTGTTTGTAATTGATGTAATTGAAAAAATAGAGAGCACAATACAAAATAGGTTCCATGGATGACAAGTAGAGGCTGAGAGTTTTTCAATTTCAGCTAGCTGAAGATATGAACGTGGTTTATAAAATCATGACTTACATATACTGGTATCGGTATTCATTGTCTCTTGGACAACAAAAATGAATATCAAGTTAAGGTAGGAGGCAGCAGGTCTAACACTAGTACAAGGACTTTGGGGACTTTGTACAGGATGCTATGAATTGCAGGAGTTTATGAGAGTTTAGACTGCGATTGGATGAGATCATGGACAATAAATTCAGCAAGCATAGAAACCCATGAAGAGAGCAATTGTAGCCAGTATTCAGCTTTGCTGAAGTACTCAGTTTCAGATCCTCAGAAATTCTATCCTATGATATTTGCAAATTTTCATGGTGCATCACAGTTATGTTTTTTGTTTGTTTGTTTGTTTTGTCTTTCCAAGGAAGCAAACTATAAATTTCAGAAGAGGAGAAATGAATACTGTGGGAACATTCATAAGCACTGAAGCTGAGAGGTATACAGTACAATGACTGCCTTAGCTCAAAATTTAACCCAACAAAGTGTATGAAAGTTTTGTGTAGGTACTGTGAGAATAAAGAAGTTAGATGGGTGTTTTAGTTTTTGGTTTTGTCTTCTTCCTATGGCTAGTGTAGTTCTGAGGAAAGGAAAAAGAGTTTTCGGAAATACTGAGCACATAAAAAATAATCTAATCTATAACATATTTTTCTTTTATTTTTTTTTAGGTGTAATGTCTTTTAGTTTATGGATTTTGTTGTGAGACAATCTTCACAGAGCTTTTGCTATATGCACTTAGCTAACCAATTTCACTGAAGAATATTTCTGTCACCTCTAAATAGTGGCAGCCCTAACTGGTGGAAAAGATCAGTAGCAAAGTGGCCACCTTAAAAAACTCTAACCTTTGTTAAAAAACTCTTAAAAAACTCTAACCTAACTCCATCCTTGCCTGCATGTTTCCATTGAATGCCAGCCTCCCCTCTCAATCCAGTCTGATGGATTCCTTCCCTACAAAACACACAGCACACCCAGCTAAACTTACTACCACAAATATAACTTTTCCATCTTTCACAGATGGAAAAGTATCCTCCATAACAATTTCATGCACTGATAAATGGTAAGATTTGTTCTGCCCGAGTGTCACACTTTCTCTTCCTCCCATTCAAGAAGCATTTCCATAGTGCTGTTATCACTCATGTCCACAGGACAAGTTGAGGCTAGAGGGAGTATCCAGTGAAGGCTTTTCTTTCATCAGCCTTCAATGTACAAAGCAGGTTACATGAGGTAAGTGACAAAATTTTTATGTTTGTATTGATTGTTACCAAAGCAAGAATTTTAGGAATATTTGGCTCTGGGAAGATACTGGGTAGGGCAGGAGTCTGCCATATGGCAAGTAAGGGCAATGTATTTTATATCAGTGTGTCAAGAAAAGAGTTTATGAATGATTTTCATTTGCTGTCTCTTTTTTTTTTTTTCTCTGTAAGAATATTACAAGAAGCAATGTAAAAAAAATAAGCAGCAAGTGGATAATATAGTATATACTTAAAAACTGTGCTTGAACTTGTTTTTTTTTCTATTATAACTTTTGTTCTAAATAACTTAAAGCAATTTTCTTTCATTTTTTTTTTCTTCCTAGAGTATAGCTGCATATAAACAATAATGCAAACATAGATTGTAATGCAAACATTTCCATAAACATAGCTTTTTAACATATTTTTGAAAGCACAATATATTTGCATACTTATTCTGTCATTGTTTTAAATGCTAACTGGAACATTTTTCCCCAAGAAAAATATATTTTCCTGAAATAATTTTCTTGGGTTGATATTAACTACATAAAAATTTCTGACATTTTCATCTTTTCCAATCAAGTCTACTTTTCAAATTCTTCTGAAAATTCTTAAATTGGTCTTTTTTTAGCTTGCCTTAGGCTCACCTCATAATTTCTAAACTTCTGAAAGCAACATCACTGGCCTTTTAAATACCATATGTACCCCTTTAAATTTATTTCTTTATTACATGATGTTTGAAATATTTCAGTGTGTTGATAGTTAAGTGTGGATGTGGCCAAACTTAATGAATTCCACATTCTTGGGGCTTTGTATTTTATTTTATTTTTTAATTTCCCTACCCCATTTAGTTATATAACCATGGTTTTTTAAAAACATTTTCTTCAAAACATTTTATCTGTTTAGCACAGTACATCCCAAGCTACTGAATAAATCAACAAAGATAAAATGTGACAGTAGTAGCCTCAGGTTATTCATAAATGGACGGTGTTCATAACTGAGAAAGTGGAGGAAAAAGCGTGACTTGCTATGTTTAGTGGTAACTGAGTTAATTATTTGCTGACATTGATATTCCACGATAATTGCCACATTTCACAGGATTTCTCAGAGATTCCTAGGTTAACAGCTTTCAAATCTGATTAACCAAACTAAAAGAAATAAAATCAGGAAGTTCCTGAATTGCTGATTGCTGGAAACAGTATGGCAGAAACCACACCACCACAAGCCTGTTCTCCTCTTATTACCTTCCTTAGGTATCTATTCTTGAGCAGAGAGAGATGAGTATTGGGCTACGTAAGACTTCATGGCCATCCACAGAGAATCTAAGACATCAGTATGACACTTTGACAAAGTATACTGAAAGTGATGCACAGCTAACAGATGAAAACACTGAAAACCCACAATTCATAACTTGTTTGACTTGTGAGTGTGACATTTTAATATCTATCTGTCCAGCTGAGATAGTGATAACCTGGAAATCCTTGACCAGTAGCAAAAGTCCTTTTTAGTTCCCCAGAAAGTAGAAAAGAAACTCCTGGACATGTTAGGAACTGAGCATCTTAGGTAGAGGACAACAATTACCAAAAGCTGAGAGAAGCAAGTTTTTCAGAGTAAAATGAGGAGGCAGCGTATATACTGCACTCTTTTTTGGGAATACAGGTTCTTCATCTTAACTATCTGTAGTTAAGTATTTCAAAACTTCCAAGGTAGGGGATGCAGGGGGTGTGGGGTGTTATGTTAGCACTTGTGTTAGCATCTGCAGAACATTACTGCATTGACTATTTTGTCTACCTTTCTCTTTTTCTTATACTGACAGTAGGCGTCCGCTGGTTTGCTGTATAATGGGATAATAATGTAGGCCCCTGGAGTTGATTCTTTTGATTCAACAAGTACAACTTATTGATTTGTTTGTTGTTTGATACAACTTTTTTGTGTTTCTAAATCCAAGCTGTGAAACAGAGAATCAAACAATGATGCACATAAGTGCAATGAAGCGCATAAGTGCTCCTAATTTTTGCACTGGTCTTTTTAGCCTCAAGAAAGTCAAGGTTACTTTTGTAATTTTTTATTTCATTTTATTTATTTATTTATTTTGTTGGAGGGTGTGTCTGTGTATCTTTTTTGGAACACAAGCAAATTAAGGAAATTGATTAAATGTGATCTTAGTACCTAATAAGCAGAAACAAAACAACAAAACAACAATACAACAATAAAAACACACACACACACAATCCCCTCTTATCTCAAATGATTTTAAAAAGGGTCAAATATAATGACCTTTATTTCAAAAAGTTCATTCAAGATAAAAGTGGTTTATTTTATTTTCCAGAGTCTCTACTGCTGATAATGAACAGATTAGTTCAGAGCAACAAAATTAGTAGGAGTGTTGTATTTTTGGGAGAAAAGGTGAATGGGGTGATAAGTGAGGACAAGGACAGGACTTCTATGCTTTCAGCTACAATCTTGGTTGCTAATAACAGGTAAGGGTTTTAAGCTAGGAAGAGGTTCGCTAAGCATAGTTTACAACCCTCAAGGTGAAAGCTTCTTTCTGAATTTAAGCATGCAGATGCTTAGTCTTTGTTCATGCCTATATCAGAAAAAAAAAAAAAAAAAGTTTTTAGTCTCAGCTGTGCTGTTGTGAAAATGTTTGACCCTTCTCTCTCCCTACAAATGTCTGAATAATTCAGTCATTGCCGCGTTCTGTGCAGTACCTCACAACCTCGGGGAAAAGGGGGCTCAGGAACTTGCCCAGTCTCTCTAAGGGTTTGCAGCCTATGCCTTTTGGTTCTTTTTCACTACTGACGCTCTCAGATTACTTGTTTAAACTGATTTGTTAAAGCTAAAATTAGTAGTCATGTTTATTCGTTTTCCCAAGTGTTTCTGTTTTTCTGGACCATTGTAGGAGGCACACAGTTACGATAATGACAACTGGAGCCATACTGTGTTCTGCATGCTTTCAGCAGCTCTCTCAGGTAATTTTTATTGTTTTATTACTTTGGCTACTTTGTTTACCACCAGTGTAGTTTCTTGCTACAGCTTACAATATTTTCATTAGAATGGAAAATGTTCATCAGTAAATTTGGTACTCTTTCTTATTATAAAACTTGCTGTGTTTCCTCATATATTAAACACAGTCCATGCAGGTCAGGCAACCTGCATCTCTCAAAAGCACTGCCTACTTGCTAACCCATCTAGTGTAAAAAGATACTTCTAATTGGACATCTTTTCCAAGAAAATTCCTTCTTTAACTAAAGGAAAACATTCACAGCCCATGTTCAGCTATTTTGTGCTTATCCAGAAACAATGGATTTTAGCAGGCTGGAGGTAAACAGAAGTTAAAATAATTCATCAGATTCCCTGAAGTCACCCCAGACACTACACTGTAGGTAACGTTTGTCTTTGTACACTTGTAAGATCCCTTTTGTAACCTCCCCAGCAGAACTTTGATGTATGTTCCCACATTGTAGTTAGTCTTGGGGGTTGAACTATTTCCTACTACAGCCTGAGGTCTGTTTTGCAGGGCACAAGTAACATTTTGTTCTGTGTACAGACACTGAATGCACCCATTGTGCTCAACCAACTGCACTGCACTCCCAGCTATTTCCTCCTTGCTCACATTTTATGAACACCTGAGGATGTTGGGGATTGCAAAAAAAAAAATGACAAGGTGAGCTAAAACTTCTGAACTTGGGCACTCACATTGTCTAGGTTTAAGGATTTGTTCAACCTTTTTAGAATTTAATACATTTCAGAAATAACCTAGTGTCAAGATTTGCCATACTCAGTGCTCATGGTTTAACTAGTATATGCTTCAGAGACACTTCTTCTGATCTTGAATTGGGTAATCTAGATCTCAACATGATTTCTCAGAAGAAAGGCATTATTCAGACTCTATTGTTAGAGAGTACAGGAAGATTCTTTGTGTCCCTGAAGACACCTTCTGTTCCCCAACAAATACCTAACTCAGAAGAATACTTCCCTCAAAGGAAAAATTATCATGCCTTAAATTTTTAGAGTATTTTAGGGCATTCAGCAATAACGAGTGAGAAAAATTAAATGAAGGTTTGAAAAATCTATCCTCATCATGCTTTATTGAGTTAAACAGTAAGCATTTGAATAAAGGTTAAAAAGCATACCTTTATATTCATTTTTTAAAACACAACTGTGATAAAAAAAAAAAAATATGGCTGTTAAAGAAACACCAATTTTCTGAAAGTCCTTTTTTTAGGGAAAATGAAATACTTCAAAAAGATAGTCTAATTAGCATTCAATGAATTGGAGATCCCCAAAATATCAAATTCTGCTGTGCATAATAAAAATGACTCTGAGTTCATGACCAGGTACATGTATAGCTGTAACAAGTTATCATACCCAAAAGAAAAATATACGAAGTAAAAATAAAAATTACAATTTTCTACCCCTCCAAGTATATCAACTGTTTCTGTCACATCTTATTTTCTTTCCTATGAGACTGTTTTTTGTTTTGTTTGTTTTTCTTATTTTACATCAGCAGTGATACATTAGTTTTTGGTAGCATTCATAAACCTCAAGGAATTTGAAGGCTGTAAACCTCGACCTTCTTTTTTATTGTTTCTATATAGGAATGAGGGCATCATCTGACTCGGACATGCCATATGTCTTTGCAAATAGCATGTATTACTTGCTACAGGTTCTCCATGGGCACAGCTGTTCAGTATCTCAGTTTCCTGCAACAAACTAAAATGTGATGGTTAACCAGCATCCAAATTCTCAGGTGCTCAACTTTTGCAAACCACAACAAGACATCTGTACCTATTTGTAAGAGGTGTGAAACCACCTTCAAAAACTGATCAAGTGAAAAATACTTAGTATGCAGCTGGAGCGAGCCCAAAGCAATTCCTGTCTTTGGGGTTTCCTCTGTAAATATAGGCACCAATTTGTTCACTTTTACCTGGTTATCATGTAAAGATACCATTTTGTTCACTTTTACCTGGTTATCATGTAAAGATCATCTGTGAAAGTGGTGTTATTTTTAAATTCCTTTTTTTTTTTTTTTTTTCTGAATGTGTTTGTAAAAAAAAAAAGGGGGGGGGGAAGGAAGAAAGAAGTCTGGTGTTAAGTACTTACTGTTAGGTTATGACATCCCACTGGAAAGCAGCTATCGTTGCAGCATTACATTTAATCAGGCATTAAATATTAAATAATCTTATCATCAAAACAATATTATACTATTTATACATAAGAGTGCAGAAAAGTTGGATGCTTTCCTTAGGGCCCATAATCAAGTCATCTACTTAGTTGAGAATGATTAAACAGCTGAGAGTCATAAAAGAATAGGAAGAATTTTAAGATTTAGAAAAATTAAATATGCTTCAGTTTTTAAAAACAAATTCACATAGTTTCCCTAAACTTTGTTGTTGAGTCTATGAATAAAGAATGGCAGACTTGTAAGGGCACAGAAAGGAATTGTGAAATGTCGTTCTGGGCACAGTTCAACTCAGAAGCCGCATGCATTTTGTGTGAAGGGGTTAATTTGTGTCACATGCTTTTCAGCTATGAACACACAAACTTAAATCCCAAAAGTATTTTTCCATTGTAGTAATTGAATTCTGAGAAAAGCATGTCCGGCAATGCAGCGAGGATTTCACTGTCTGAAGAAATTACCTCATGAAAGAGGGTGGTAAAGAGATGAGTGTCGACTGTGACAGTCTCTGCATTATCTCCAATATCAATAACATCAGTGGGCAAGTGAACATAAGCTAATACTGTTTCTTTAATACTTCACTATTTTTTATGTTTGTGTTTCTCCTAATTTAAGAGTCAAGTTAAAGACTACATCACATCTCATCTTTTTAAATAAAGGTAACTGCTCATAGGAAACTTTTGTTTGCCATGGACTTTTTCTTTCTTTTTTCTTTTTCTTTTATTTTTTTCTGTTTCTTCCTAGACATTATTTTCGTTACTTACTGTGATTTTGAAAATTCTGAAATTCTAGTTACACAGTGTACTTAAAATGCAGAGTACGAGTGCCCATCACAATACATTTGTTATACATACACGTGGAGAGTTGTAGTGCTTTAAAAACTACTACATATCACTTTGATGCCAACCAGTTATCAGTAAGGTATTAAACATGGAAAATATCATGTGATAGGTAGAGCCTGCATATTGGAAACACCCTGGTCATTCGACAGTTAGTCTGTAGTTTGATTCCGACCTTGTACTATGCTGCTGTGTGCTATTAAAACCAACAGATGTTCACTCTAGGGATGGCTGCACTTCATTTGTGAACAAAATGATTCCTGTGTGTGTTATGACAAGGTGTATTCTCTGTCATACCTTGAAACTCAAGCAAGTCCAACTGATGTAAAACTGAACTGAATAATTGAAACAGAATTTAACCTACATGTTCCCATTGTTAAATATTTATGATCCATGCAAATGAAGACAACTCATGCAATGTTATTATTCTAATTACCTCTGCATATGTCATAGTAAATATTGATACTATTAATAAAGTTAAAGCAAGATGGAATTCAATATTCATAATTTAGCTCACAGTACACTACAGATGTTTTATGTTGAGAATTAATGCTGTGTGAAGTTATATATAACTTTGATAGACTTTAATTTCACTGCTTATGTTACCTGCCATATGTCTGTTCTGGTCTTGATTATAACCTTCTGGCACAAAATATTGTCATCTACGAGGTTTCCCACATTAAAAAAAAAAAAAAAAAAAAAAAGGTGCAACAGGCACTATAAATGAAAAAAGCTTAGGTTAGTCTTATTTTGAAGAGCTATGACATTAATCTCAAGGGCTTTTTAGTTGTTTCATCATTAGAATGAGGAAATAGCATTTGTTTGCTTTTTTATCTTTTTTCCTCTGCTCAGTGTAGTTGATTTTTTTTTTCTCCCCCATTGGTTTAATATGATTTCAGCATTGCAACTTGCCTTTGATTTTTAATCTTCTCCTCCTCCCTATTTTGAACATTCCAGATTTCTAGAATTTCAACAGAAAAATCCTGTGTAGCATCCCAAACCTTTGCTTAAACTGAGGTATCATCTCTTGAATCCTGGACATCTGAGAATTGGTCTTTCTAAATCTGAACATGCAACTACCTTCTTTCAAATTTCTCTTTACTGACTCACTTCTCTTGAATTTTTTCATTTGCAGGCTTGCTTTTAGACTTTTGGTCTGTTTTTCTTCTCTCATTTTCATTGATAATTAGTTCTCTCTCATCTTCTGGCATTCAACTTCATCAAGTTGCCATTGCTCTCTATTATCATTCTTCTTTTTTGTTTGTTTTCTTCCTGAGCTAGTGGGAGAAAAAACAAAACAAAACAAAACAAAACAAAAAAAACACTAAGGTCTGAAAATACTTTTAAAAAGTCTTATCTTAAGACTAATTCTGCTCCTTTTTCATCACTGTTTGTTTTCCCTGGAACACAAACAGAAAAATCTGAGAAGGCCCCATTTCTTTTGCTTCTGCCTGTCCCCTTGCAGTTACCACAAAGCTAGCATTAATTTTGTTTCTCCTTGAAAAAACAGTTTCACAGACAAAAACAGTGTCTTAGCATAAGCTGTTCTCTAGAGATAAGTGGCCTGCATTTTTGTCTTCTTTCATTCTTTCATGTTTTTTTTTTTGTTTGTTTGTTTGTCTGTTTTTTTTGGTTTGGTTTGGTTTGTTTTTTTTTTATTATTTTTTTCCTTCCTGAACAACTAGTGTATTAACACAATTGTAGTGGTCTTTCAGGTCTTTTAAGCTCCTGTGTAATTCATTATACTTCCAAGTACAACTTGATAATTACAGCTGATACTGTAAATAAACACATGTAATTATATGCACTTGTAATTTTATATGTATATATATGAACTAAACCAATAGAGGAACTAAAAAGAATTGCCAATTCTTTTCATTTTTCAGGCAGGAATGTTCTGACACCAAATGATAAATTGAAAGGAATTAAAATAGAGAGTAAGAATTGAAAATAATCTTCAGGAAAAGCCAGAAGTACACATGAAATTATGCTGATTAAAACACATTTCAGCAGATGCTTAGATTGAGATAAATAAATTAAGAATAAGTTTAATTTAGCAGGTTGTAAAGCTCACAGGTATGTGGTCAGAGTACATTAAACTAAAGTTTACTTCTAAATGTTCTTCAGTTCTGCACATCAGGCCCTCAGGATGATATTTTCTGGATGCCTGATTACATTATCTGTGTTTAGCAAAAAAGTACTGCCCTGAAAGTCTTATTTAAGTGACCATCTAAGAATCCCTTTTTAAAATGGGACACAAGCATAGACAGGATCTAGTTCTCCAAAGCAACATGAATTATGTTGCCTTAATTATCAACTCTTAATTTTTTAAAGAGATTTCTGCCCCATTTAGAACATATATTTAAAGAAATAATGCAGAAATCCTACTGTTTAATTCATAGATAACCTTGAATCCTCAGTTGATTTGTCTTTTGAACCGAACAAGGTAATGGTAAGAAGAATGTAGGAGGAGGAAAGGGCAAAACCTAGTATGTATTTGTTTTCTTACTGACACTATCAGTATATTTACACATGCAGTGTTAAGATTTTACATATGATAGAAAAATATTTTTCTTTGATTTCAGTACTTGAATTTACTATGATCATTTGTAGATAAAATTTATGTACCTTATATATACCGTATATTAAAAATTCAAGCCTCAAATGTCTGTATTAATCGGATATGTTGTCCTGCACCTTTGCAATAAAATAGCTTCTGTACTTTACCTCTCTGAACCCCTTTTTCATTTCAGATCAGATTTGTAAACTTCAGACTGTTTTGCTATTCCATTAAGTTTTACAGCTTTTTTACTTTTGGAGTGACTGTATATTTTGAAAATTTTACTGTACTTTCACATAGCATTAACAGTTTTAAGGGTATCTGAATGTGTGACCCTGTTTATTGTTCTCCATTTCATGTAGTAGTATTTCTCTGCTAATTTTTACTCTGTAAGATACAAGGCTTGGCTTTGAATAAAGGATATTGTTATCTAATTAAGCATAAGAATGTTGATATTAACTATAGATTCTGAACATAAACACAATTAAGCTTTTGGTTCATATGTAAGTAAGTGTATGAAATACCTTCCTCCAACTTTAAAAATATTTCTTAGCTAAATGTTTTTGTGTTAAACTTTGTTTTAGATGTTGGTTTTAAGTTAATGAAGGTAATGAAAGATGTACAAATGTAACAGTGTTTAGATCCATTCATCATTCATTTCTAACAGCTATTTGCGATCACATTGAAATAAATTCAATGTTACAATATAGTGTATATATGTTATATATAATGTAGTATAGTATATATATAGTATATGTATACTATATATATAATAATACAGTAACAATAACATTACTACTGAACCTGTCTGAGCCTGCATTCACGGAAACTCATTAATCTAAATCTAGATAATGAAAACAAAATAGAGGAAACAACTGCTTACTTAACTGGGGTTGGGGTACAAATTTGTTAAAGAATTACAGTGGAATCACATCTTCAATTTTCCTAGGCAATTTTTATGGGTGCTGCCAATATAGTCTGTGGACTACAAGCCTGTTATTACTTTAAGAGCATCCTTATTCCCTGAAATATTTTTTTGTTTGTTTCAGCTCTCTTGCCCCTTCAGTGAGATCAGATTTTGATAGGCTATTAGCTGAGAAGATGTCATCCTTTTTGCCTGACACCTTTACAGAGATTTAAATTAGAGAAAGGCAAAAAAGATAATTAGAGAATATCCATTTGAAATCTGGATTAATTTTGTCCATTTGAACTGTTGTAGAATATATAGACAGTCAGTGTCTAGTTAGGAGAGAATTGTAGCAAAACTTGAATCTCTTCCAGCCCAGAATTATACTCATTTTTAAATACAAAAATTGTGGAAAGGTCAACAAACAACAGGTACACAAATTAAAGCTTTGTTGAATTTCTTATCACAATTTCTCTCTCTAAAAATAATAATAATAATAATAATAATAATAATAATAATAATAATAATAATAATAATAATAATAATAAAATCTTACCTGGTCCTTCATGTTATGCCAAATACTATCCAAACTAAAGCTGCAATATCCATGAAAACAAAAGCATTATGCATAAATACTAAGGACTTGTAGTCACAAGTGTCTTAGAATTACAACCCTAAAAAACAAACAAACAAAAACTTTAAGTTTCTTTTTAAACTATATCATAGTTTTAAATTTATTTCTTTTTAATTTCTTATTAAATCAATATGTAAAGACACTATTTAAGAACTGAAGTAATCACAGTTTTTGAGCTGGACATTTTAAACCTGGAAAAAATAAATTGAAACTTTTGTGTGCTCTGTCTCATACTCTACTTTTGGACTTACTCTGGTTTGGATCAGCCACTGTTTCATTATTCTGAAAAAAAAATAAAAGGTAACATTGGAGAAACACATAAGACCAAAGACAAAAGGTTTAGTTTCAAACCTGGATTTCAGAATTGAGAATCTTTTCTTTTTCTGCTTCTCAACAGGAGACTTTGGGCTAGAAGTATGTTTGATGCCTTATTTAAAGTTCTTTCTGCTCTATTTATTTCTCTAGCTTACTGTGCATGCAATAAATAAATAAATAAATAAATAAAAGCAGAAACAAAAATTCGAACATTGCAGGAAAAAAAAAAAAGGTAACTGAAGAAATAATTCAACATCTTAAAAAAAATGATATAGCTGTGCAGTCTGTTGGGACTTACTCATGGCTGCCTTTATAGTGAAGAAATAGCAAAACAGAAATATTGCAGCTAGTATTTGGAAAACTTCAAGTGCTTCCAAAAAAATCCATGTGAAAACAATGAAGATTGAAACTGTTAAGTCTGTTTAAAATGAATTGGATTACCCCTTGGAAAAAAATTACATTGAGGCTACAAAGTGTTTCAAATTCTCTTTGTGGTGATGGGAGGAAAAGTTCACCTTGAAAGCCAGAGAATTTTACAGCAGAGACAGATAAGACAGAGAGAACTGATGTGACAGCTCAGTCTAACAGAAACATAATAGCTTATTCCCCTCAGTTACAGCTAGTGAGATGTAATGCAGTGTCTACTGATGAACTCAATTACTTTATCATGACTCACATACTTAGCTCAATAGGTGGCATGTACATGTAAAACTGTAGATATAAAATTCTCTGTGTTGTAATACACACGCAAAAAAAAAAAAAAAGAATTAAAATGCAACTTGCCGTCACACCCTTGCCTTATAAATATTTATCAGCCAAGAAAATGATCTACAAGTGCTTTCTTTGATTTTTTTTGTTTTTAAACCAGCAAATACCATGAGTAGACATTCAGACTTTTATCACAGTAATGTAATATCACTAATACAATGTCTTCTGTGAAAGAAGTAATAAGGGAAAGACATTTGACACTTTTTCTTCCCGCCAGATAGGATGATGTGTGACAAAGCCCTGGAAGGGCCTAGGAGACCAATTATCACATTTCTTGAACTTAGTCTTTATGTATTTTGTTTTCTTTTTTTTCTTTCTTCTTCCTGTTTGTAGTTTAGGAATCTTTCTGGACAAGAAGTTTGTATAATAATAAGAAGTATATCTTTGGACTGGAAACACTTTTGTTTGGTTGGTTGTTTTTTTATAGGTACTATTACAACATACAAGTACTGTTTTGAATAATGGTATCCTCATTTAATAACAGTAATTTGGTGAACTCATGAAGCAGGAGTTAGAACATTTTCAGAAGATACAAAATCAAATAAAGGTGTAATTTGTCTCAGTAAGAGTGATTCATTATTATCTGAATTGTGCAGTTGTGAATTTTACTCAGTTTTAATCTCACAAGATCCTAGTGCCTGTCTGTTCTGAACCTTCCCCCACACTTTGATGCTGTTGAAGATGAGCTTTTCCAGCTATAACTTGGGCACAGTCTTTAGGGAGGAAAAAAAAAAGAAATCAGACTTTGTTTGATGACATTACTTTTGTAGGAAAACCTTTTTATTTCTTATAGATGTTGCATAAAACATGAACACATTCTTTTCATTTCTGATATCTTCAAGAGCATTTTAGAAATACAGCTCTCCTTTATTTTGTTATGTATTTAAATGTTTGATTTGCTCAAATATATTCTCTTTTATGCAGGCTAGTGTGTACACTGATTAAAAGTTGCTGTTTTTTTTTCAGTTCTGTGGGAACTTTTAGTACAATTCAACTAGAAAATGTAAATGAGGTCACTTTGAAGGTCTTTTCTACAGGAAAGTAAGAAAATTCATGACATTACAGAAATAGTGTAAGTTAACTGACTTTGAGCTTAGAAACTGGTACTTCTATAAAGTGACTTCAAACAAATAGATTTTCTGGTAATAGCTGCATTATGACTCAATACTAAAAACCATTATACATTACTGTTAAGTTTAAATGTAGTTCACTGGCTTATTATGGGATTGTCCAAATGATGAGAGCATTCTAATTCAATAAAACTACAGCAAAAATTGGGAATTTTGAAGCTGTCATATAGTTTTATGGGGGATTTATAGCCTAAATCTCAAACAGATTCTCTGTTCTAGAGGTTTCTTCTACATTTCACAGCTGGATGTGAGTATTCAGCTAAATATGAATATGAGTATTCAGCTAAAATCTGATAATTTCTAAATATTCCACACAGAATATATACAACAAAAGAATATGATTTAGCTCATTAGGATTGGAGATCATGTACATATCATATAAGATGTTAAGACAACTTGAAGAGGAGGACAAAGGAAGTCTATTTCCACTGGGCTAGGAGAATCTTGTATGGTATAAATGTCTTTGTTTATCTATATATTTATTTATTTAATTTGAAAGGTAGGAGTGATTATAACAAGAAGTTATAGAGAACTAATTTGAGCATTTCCAGTTGAAATCAACTTTTGATTCACTTTGCATATAAACTTCTCCAATGTCTGGGAGTTTTGTTTGTTTGTTTGTTTTGTTTGTTTTGATTTGGTTTAAGTGGTTTGGCTCCTGTTCTGAAGTGCATAATATGTACTGATACACACTTAATGTTGAAAAGAAAAAGAAAAGAAAAGAAAAGAAAAGAAAAGAAAAGAAAAGAAAAGAAAAGAAAAGAAAAGAAAAGAAAAGAAAAGAAAAGAAAAGAAAAGAAAAGAAAAGAAAAGAAAAGAAAAGAAAAGAAAAGAAAAGAAAAGAAAAGAAAAGAAAAGAAAAGAAAAGAAAAGAAAAGAAAAGAAAAAAGAAGAAAAAAAAAGAAAAAAAGAAGAAAAAAAAAAACACAACTGCTAGGCTTTTCAGTTCTGTTGTTTACCCTGGAGCTAGCTGCCCTCTAAAGTTAAATTTAGCAATTCTTGGTTTGTGTCCCTGAAGTCCCTGTTTGGATCTAATCCAAAGAGCCTGACAACAAGATAAAAACATGAAATCTCTCTTCGAAAAGCCACACCACATTACCAGTGCATGCGACCTCATTTTTATCTTACGTATGGTTACAGATCTAAAAGCTAAGGACTTCTAGCTAAAAGTTAATAAGCTAAATAAGGCTGCCTTCCTTTTGAAGTCAAGAATACTTAAACCAAAGATAAAATTGTATAGATGGGTGATAAGAAAGAGAGAAAGAGAGAAAGAGAGAGAGAAAGAGAGAAAGAGAGAGAAAGAAGGAAGGAAGGAAGGAAGGAAGGAAGGAAGGAAGGAGGGAAGGGAAGGGAAGGGAAGGGAAGGGAAGGGAAGGGAAGGGAAGGGAAGGGAAGGGAAGGGAAGGGAAGGGAAGGGAAGGGAAGGGAAGGGAAGGGAAGGGAAGGGAAGGGAAGGGAAGGGAAGGGAAGGGAAGGGAAGGGAAGGGAAGGGAAGGGAAGGGAAGGGAAGGGAAGGGAAGGGAAGGGAAGGGAAGGGAAGGGAAGGGAAGGGAAGGGAAGGGAAGGGAAGGGAAGGGAAGGGAAGGGAAGGGAAGGGAAGGGAAGGGAAGGGAAGGGAAGGGAAGGGAAGGGAAGGATAAAGAAGTAATCTTAATGGTCCTTTCCAAGCTAAATGATTCTATGATTACATGTAACAAAGAAGAGGAGGGAAGTAATTTTACTCTCAAGCACTAGTCTGGCTGCCAGTAGGCCATCTGAGCCGTTACAATTTCTAAGCTCAAAAGTTAGCTCTTTTGCTGGGCTGTGGAGAGCTGGGCATATCTTTCTATAAACTAACACAAAAGAAAGGGCATTCCCAACCAGTTATCCAGACTTGATCACTTTTACCATTAAAAAGTTATAACTACATGAATTTGTGTTATCATTCCCCAGACAAAGCCATCATTGTTATGAAACTGAAGATACAGGAAAAGTCCTAAAAGCCTCTAGGTTTACATGTAAAACAGATAAGTCCCAACTTAAATGAAAACTTCCAGTGTACATATTCCTGTGCTTAATTTAAAAGTAAAAATTTTCACTTATACCTTATTTAGAAAAGCTATTTGGAAGATAATTGAAAAAGAAAAAGAAAAAAGAAAAAGAAAAAGAAAAAGAAAAAGAAAAAGAAAAAGAAAAAGAAAAAGAAAAAGAAAAAGAAAAAGAAAAAGAAAAAGAAAAAGAAAAAGAAAAAAAGAAGAAAAAGAAAAAGAAAAAGAAAAAGAAAAAGAAAAAGAAAAAGAAAAAGAAAAAGAAAAAGAGAGGTCAAACAATCAATATTCATGGTGATTTTGCAAGCCACTGCTTGTTATCAGGTTGAATGATCATACTATTTGTTACATGTGCTTAGAAAGTGTAATTGAATAAATCTTTGATAATTAAAATAGCAATTTAGAAACAACAGAGAAAAAATCTGAAATAATTAATTTTCTATTTAAGCCTTCACAAAAAAAAAAAAAAAGTTAATTGCATTTATAAAGCATTATAAAATTAAAAGACTTTTGAAAAGTAACAAAAGAAAGAATGTAAAGATAAGCATTACCAAGTCTAATGAAATTTACTGTAGAGTGCAGAATAAATTAGCTAAAGTAATCTCTACCATATTAGCAATTATGTTTCCAAATCTGTGCAGGTTACTGCATTTCCACAACTTTAGAAAGTGAGAAAATGGAGTATAAACTAATCTACATAAATATCAAGACTGAGGGGGAGAGGGGAAAAAACTACAGAATAGTTACTAGGAGCTCACTAGCAAGTGGGAATATCCTCATGAGGACAGAAAACAATTTTCTAACATTTTAAGTGTGTTGAAGATGGGGTGCTGACACTTTGAAGAGCAGATTGGAATTTAAACTTTGTATATTTTCTTTTTTATTATTAGGGATGGCAAAATAAAATTCAAATCAACATGCAATTAACAAATGAAGCTATTGCATACCAGATTGTTAGACTAAAAGCTCACCATGAACTAAGTACGTTAATAAAAGTTTTAGCTATAAATTTAAATTCAAGCTTTCAAAAGGTGGTAAAGTGCTTACTAGAGGTCAAATAATTTTTGTTACTGCAAGACTTTTTACTGTTCGTTATTCTAGAAACTGGAGGAAAGCATATGAAAGAAGTGATCCTACTGCTTTGGATTAATGGAATATAACTGGCTTTTTTTAATGTCACTAGTTTATGAACCTCTGGGAGACAGCAGTAACTTATATACAAAATAAATCAAATTCAGAACCCAGTTTCTAGCTAAATTTAGAATGGCTTAGCACAGCTTGAAACACTGTCACTTTGAGACATTTGCTAAAGCATTAGAAACCATAAAAAGATGTGGAATACCATGTTTCTTTTCATCTCTATGTATATCCAGGTAATAGGAGTAACTGTTCTCCAGACATGTTTCTGAACATGGGGATGGCTGGAATACTGAAAGATCTGGCTAGAAATCTTCCAACTCCATAACCCATTCTCACTCATAAATGCCTAGTGACTACATACAGAAATGACTCATTTGACTTTTATCTTTCATTGCTAACCCTTTGTTTAACACCAAATACATAAATTTTTAGAGAATACTATCATTTAGTGTTTATTATCTCTCATTTCTCCTTTTTTTAATTCCAAATAAGAAAAGATTGTTATGTTTACAAATGTGTACAGGCGAGATATGAGTTTAGACTCAATTAGAGTTTAGATCTGTTTTGATTGTATCTTCGAGGCAAAACTACTCACTCTTCTCCATACTGAAGGTGGAGTAAACACTAGCAGACTATGTTTCAGATTCAAAGATTTACTCGTAAATTGTGTTCTTCCTTGTCTATATTTAAAAGGTGAGAGTCCTTGGCATATGAGATTCTGTGGTTAAGTCTTGGCTTATAAAGTCTGAAAGGGACCTGGTTGAAATTAGGAACATGTACCATGATTTCTGAGAAATTAACATCTTGAGCTCAGCAGGTAACTAATTCAGCCAGTCACTGAGTATTAGAGTATTAAAAAATTTATTTCTATTTAAAAGACAAAGACAGTATTTAAAAGTTCAAAGACACTATTTAAGAGAATTTGATTGTCAATCTTTTGTAAAATAATACCTCTTTCCATTTTTATACATATTTTCCATTCTGGAAATTATTTAGTAGGGAAAAATCCTCTCAGTACCTCTAACAACACAAATTTATTAATCTACTGAGATCCCATGAGTAACACCATATTTTAAGAAAGTATGAGCTATGTTTAATGGTCTTTTGATATATAGTAGACAATTTTGTTGAGAGAGCTGAATGCTGAAAACTGAGCCTTTGAAAAATAGAAAGAAGTGAAACTGAAAGAAGTGACTCATTGTTGGGAGCCAAATGCTGGAAATAGTATCTTTAAGAAACAAATAAATGACTCATTTGTGAAACAGAAAGCAGCTGATTTTCTTAAACACAGTAAAGACCAGAGTACTGATTGGCAAAAGTGGAAATAATACTCTGGAAACCAAACATCTGTACAGTACATATATATGTAAAGTGGTTTGACACATCAGTTTCAAAATTGCAGTCTTCTTATCATGTCTTTGAACTTCAAAGGTAATAGAATGTACTTCAACTATTAAAAAAAAATAATATTTTTTTAAATGGGTTTCTGACTCTTGTAAGAAAGAATCATGAAAAGCCTCTCATACTGAACAACTGAATAGATAAAGTCCACATTTTCTTTATTTTTTTTTTTCAAATATTATAAAGATATAAAAATATAAATATACTCCTGAGTAGAAAGATTATTTTTTTTAACAAAATTGGTGTGTGTGTATGTGTGTGAAGTTCAATTTTAAATCAGGTAAGTTATTTTTCATATAGTGAAACTGTTTGGATCTTTTTTTTTTTTTCTCTTTTTTCTTTTTTCTAGTTATCAGAACTATTGAAAGCATCAAGGACACCAGTGTAACACCTTGCTTCTTTCACAAACATTTTGTAAATATAAAAGCCATAGTAATAGCAAGACATACCTCAACTCAAAATTTTGAAAAACCTGAAATTTTCAGATTCCTTTTGGCATATATCATCAATATTTCTATATCACACAGTAGATGAGTCTGTAAGGTACATCGGTAGAGCCTCTAGATCCTCTAAACCCTCTACCAAGGGATGACTTCAGGAAACCAAACACCACCCCAAACAAAAGTAATACAAAACGTTAAATCATAATTAGTTACTGGAATCTCACCATTACATAGATGATGCTTCAAATTTCGAATCATTACAGTTTAAATAAATGTTAAGCAGGTTGGAGGAAAAAAAAAAAAAAAAGAAAAAAAAAAAGATAAAACACAAGCAAGTATACACTATAATATGTTACTTTGGTTTTATATATATATAAGTATGATACACTTCATATAGACATACCAGACAAAAGAAATTCCAGCTCATATGAGGAATCATTATTATAATTAAGGTAAATCACACCTCAATTTAATGAAATTTTGTATTTACCATATTATTATTTTTTTTCAGATATAATGACAGATTTTCATCACCCAGTCTCAGAAAGGGATTCAGTGACTGCTAACTGAGCAGATGGAGCAGTACCAACACATGTGAGAAGAAAACATTCATCATCTGAGCAGAGCTCTATACAAATGGCAATCCTGCTTCTGAAGGCTGAGTACCCTTGCTCATCACCATGGCACGGTGAGTGGGCAGCCAGCATGTTTGGGGTAATGTCACAGCTTTCTACACAGATCTGCATATCTGTAGGAGATCGATGAGTACACAGTGCTAGTCACAAACTTTGGTTCACTAGTTTTTGAGTGTTTTTTATTTCTTCTTTTTTTAACATTTCTTCCTTGTCTTTTGAATTCTTTCAACAACTCCCCATTCCACTTTGTCTAACGCCTTTGCTTGGTTGGATCCATTAGACTGACAATAACCTTGCTAGAAGCACTGGATATTTCTCTATAGCACACCTCTCTGGGAAAGGTTTCTGCCCCTCTCTCAAACCTAAGCAGGGCCCCTAAGAGCTAAGGTGCGTCTGAAAATGCCTCCAATAAGTCCTTCTAGAGTCCTTTCCTTTTTACATTTTTTGTTGGGCATGTCTGTCTCTAAGTGGCCAAGATCTGGATGTGGCTTTTTCCATTATGATCCATATTTCCTGCTCATTAACAAAACACCCCATGTGATAAAGAAATGCATATACATTGCCACATAATTACTAAGATTACAGAAAGCCATTAGAAGGAAGACATACTTCATTCCAAACCTGCAGGATTTCAGGGTCCTAGTGAAGTACCCTTATACACAGGCCACTAGAAAGTAAATGGAGTCACCAGGTATCTGGTAATATATAGTCTCCAGGGATATAATATTAAAATATAACTTAACACACAGATCAAGGAAAGAGTAAACCGAAACTTTCCAAGTAAACTTTGTCAAAAATTCAAAATCACAAACCCTTGAAAGTATTAACAAATTTAAAGCTGGACAAATAGCTGTGAAGATAATTTTCCTACCACTTCTCACTAGAAATGCAGTTAATTGTCTGGTTTAGCATACCTTTGTAGATTAATATGATAGTTCATTGTATAGTTACTGCTAATATGAATTCATCTACAGTTTGAAGGAGCTCAATGCAGACATATCCCTCCTATATGACAAGTCTTGTATCTGTCAAAATCTATTAATATTCAGAACAGAAAATGAAGTATCTTTGGACCAAGCTAGCTATATAAACTTTTCCACTCATCTTTTTTTTTAGATTCACTACTTGAGAAAATTTGTCTGATTTTTCAGGGGTCTTAGCCTGATTTTTTTCTAATCAGTCATGAGCCTGATGATTTTGTGTATGTGTGTGTGAGAGAGAGACAAAGAAAAACAGCCAATGTAATTTATTTACATGACCATGAGTAATGGTAGTGCAAGTTTTAAAAATTTTGCACTGAAATCTTCCTTTTTATTAAAAGATAGACAAAATAACACATCTAAGAGTTTTCACTGTATTTTTACGATATCACATCTTATGGAAATTGAATTTTCTGAATGTTTTGGTATGTAGCAATTTTATTACTTCCTCATATGTGTAAAAAGTGTATATTCAGTTCACGGGACACAATGCAAAAGGTAATCACAAAAGAGCAAAAAGTATTATAGGCATTTGAATATCTTCCATCTGAAAGTTTGTTGTTGTTGTTGTTTGCTTCTTTTTTGTTTGTTTTTGGTTGTTGGTTTGTTTTGGTTTCAGTCAGAAAGCAGGGATTTATTACTTGTCTTCTGCCATGATACAAATAAGGCTTCCTTTCCTGCTTATATTGTCTGTGTTTAGGGATTAGATGTTTAAATTAAGTTGTTGGAGAATGAAAACACATCAGTATATGTCCTATTTAGTGACAGTCACACTTTTAAAATAGATAAAATACTTGTGAATGTTCATAAATAGATTTTTTGGAATTGATGAAAAAATGTATCCAGGGTCTTTGAAAGCCAAGGAATATATTTAACAATTTACAGTTAATGTGAAGTGCTGGTTTTAGTAGTTTAATGAACTATCTATATATTGTGAGAACCACCATTATCACATTAATGAGCACAAAAGTCCACATAAAAAAATGTTTGCTGTTCCATTACATTTCATCACCATAAAGAGTCACACAGCTAGGATTACAAATAAGATTACAACTGGGAAATATTTTTTGAAAATAATTAGGTCTTATTCCAAATTCTATGCTTCTGATTCATTTAGAGTCAGTCCATATAAGGTCAACTCAGTTTTGATTTCATTAGGGATGAACATACGTCAAACATTGTTGCTTGAGTTGAGACTCAGATTTTCAAAGATCCACAAAATCTAAACTACAGTGACCTGAAGTAACATTGATGCTTGTCACTTCAAATGAAGATCAGCAAAGGCATTGGTACACCAGAGCCTATAAGGAAAGAAATATTCAGTTATGACTAGGCAAACCCAGAGGCATCCTATTCTGGCTTGAGTAGAGACTTCCTTTAGATTAATAATGTTTAGTGAGTTGATTTCCACATTTCCTCTTGGATCTTAAATGGGTGACCCTTGACAACATTTTGACTTATTGCTGTTTTCATGCTTCATATTCACTGCCTCTCTCAGTGATCCCAGGGTCAATGTGATTCTGTGTGAAAATTCACAAAGCATATAGAATGTATATTACAAAGCTACAGGCTAAGTTCTTTCACCATGTATTCTTAAATAAAGTCAATTCAAATTGATGATCATTGTTTACATTTTTCTGGATGCCCTGGATGATCCTGCTCAGAGTGAATTCCATGTTCCTCTCCAATTATTCTCACTCTCACTCTCCAGAGCTCCCTCCATTTTTTCCTGACCTATCTCTTCTACAAAACAATGCTCAGTATTAATTTCTCTCTCAGAAGTCTTCACTCTCCACCATCTTTCTCTCCTCAGTGCCAAATTCTACACCCATGTTTTGTGGTTTGTGAACTTTCTTTTGGAAAAATAAATCATTTGTTATCTTCTGAAATCACCTTTTTCAAATTTAATCTCTCCAAAATAAAAACATAAAGGCCAGAGAAGCTACACTGTCAAGTTTTTAAGCTTACGTCACTTTGAGACTGACTGACTTTGTTTCACTCAGGTCACACAAACATTACTTCATGGAAATCCCTGTGATAGATTTTATATACACATATTAATTTTTCAGATAACTACCCTTCAGCCAGGTGTACATGTCTGTGTAACTGTATTTTGTGACATGCACACACAAAAATGAAAAAAAAACCACCCCTACCAGCTTCCCTGAATATTAAAAATCTAAAACACTCATTGATAGTTCACATTCATAATGACATTCTTAAAAAAATCCACTTTTTGAAATTCCTGTTTTAATTCCTTGTCACACAGTGTTTCTTTAAAATGGATCCTTTTTTCCTTTTTCCTTTTTACTTTTTAAAATTCTGAAAAATCAAAAAATATTGTTCCTGAAGTGGGGGATGGGGCTGGAGGGAGGGTAGGGGTGTCCCTGATCTGAATCTAGAATCATACAGCAATCAGTATTATGGCACATTGAAATAGGGAATCCTGTCCTTACTCTTCAGTACTTAACAGGATGATGTTGTTTCCAAGAGAATTTATGTAATGTATCTGTTTTGTATTACATCCTGGTTTCAAGAGTATTAGATATCAAATGGTGCACAAGTTACTCTATAAAATTTCTCCAAAACACTTTTGATTTAATCATTGCACATACTATTCCTATCTTTAAAAGCTGCATTTACTGAACTAGTAAAGCCTTCTTAGCTAGACACAGGATGTAATGCTATATTTGAATCTGCCAGTGTGATTCAATTTGTTTATAAATTTCTGTCAGCTTCATTAAACCAAAAGACCTCGTTGTGCTGTGTACAGTGTGTGCAGTGTGCTGTGTACCCATAAAGGGACTAACTCATCTCAGAATTGGATCCAGCACCCTGCCTCAGTAGCTTCATCCACAGGTGAACTATCTTTTGACTCAGGCCTGCACCTTTGAACAGTTACAACCTTGTATGCTTCTGTCACCCTCTTGTGTGTCTTTTTTTTTCCTAGTCTCATCATTCCATTCTCCTTAGTAGGCAGCTTCTTCCTGAAACAACTTTCTTATTTAGAAGATTCATGTTCTGAGTAAGAGGTTACCTGATGGGGCTGTTTCCTCCAGATAACACATGTCAGGGGGCTTTGTTTCTTCTTTAAAGTTTGGTGCAAAAAATATTTTCGTTCTACTTGATAGAAACTTTTTTGTAAATATTTATATATGGTTAGAGAATATTGAATCTTGATTGTTCTTAACTGTTAGGATCCATTCTCTTTCCTTATCCTCATTCTTATCCTTAACCTCATTCTCCATTCCTCAAAATTAAAGCCCAACATGGAGGTAGTGATAAAATGCTATTATATCCCACATTCAAAACTTTTTTTTTTTCCTGAAAAATACAATTACTAGCATTAAAATATCATTCCTAAGTCGCCCCAATTTTATTCAAATAGATACCATCATGTCTTTATAGTATTAAAGTTACATTGGTAAAACCTCTATATCAGCGGGACAGGAAAGTTTGAAATTCACTTTTTTTTTCCCCTGAGTCCCCACATATTTTTTCCTAATGTAGTAGGTTTGCAATATCCCAAATAAAAGTGACATCTATCTGTTAGTATATAAATAGTTAAATGATGAGGCAACTCAATAAATGTCTCTTTGCAATGTTAAAAGGAATTCACCAAGGTGGATATTATATAGGAAACAGTTACCAGCACATATGCTTTAATAGCAATATGGAGTTAATAGATAATCAGTCTAAAAATAGTTAACTACATGTTTCAGGACAAAGATAAAATGGGAATTCTTTCCCTAGACCATAATCTTGACCTGAAGCTAAAATGTTGCTTCTTAAAAGGATACAGTGCAATGTAAATCTACATTCTAGAATGATTTCAGCCACCTGAATAGTGCAAAAGTCAAATATCTCCATTGGCATTCCCTTGACAGCTGGGACTCCTTTCACAACTGAGTCTGTTTAACTTATGTTCTGTGTTCATATGATCAACAGTCCTATGAGAGAGAAAACAGCCAGGCTGGTTTAGATGCACAGAACCAGCCAAACCAAAGGCAGTGGGAATCAGTTGGTTTGTTCCTGTTTTCTATCATTACTTTAGAACAGAGTCCACATCCTTGCCCTGCAACCTTTAAGGAAGACAAATAAGCCCCAAAGTGTGTGATTATACATCATGTTTTTTACAATTCATAGCAAGATCTTAAATATTCTCTACAGCTGTAAGGTTTCATGTACTGTTAGCCCCAAAGTAAACTATATTAACCAAGGCCTAGACCCACTGTCTTCTAAAATGAGCCTTTCCATTTACAACAAACGGCACACACATAATATAGCATCTATGAAGGCTTGAAATCTCTTGTCACAGCATAGTTGCTATTATGTTTTTGTTAGTTTGTTTCTGTATTTGGATGCAAAAGGGAGGACAAGAGAGATACCACACCATTTCTAATTTTTGTAATCTTTCTGCTCTAAGAAAGACTGAAAACATCTACATGTAAAATATTCATTTATTACCTGTGAACACTAGATGAATACAATGATAATATAACTTTAAAGTTACTGATCAAGATTTTCCATGTTAGATAAAAGCAAGACACATCTTACCAATTACTCTAAGTAACTGCATTCTTTTCTACTCCTAGGCAACCAATTTCTAAACAGCTGTTATTCCCCATTTATTCACTACATCTTTATGACCCTTTCACTGCAGATACATTGCTGCTATATAAACAAAAGGTCACAGTGTCTTAGACTGAGAGGAGAAAATATTATTGACAGTTGCTCTGATGTCAGATGTAGAAGTTGTACAAATGATTTTGATATAAGTGAAACCAGCTTATGCAGTTTATATATATACATTTATGCAGTTTATATATATAAAATAATAATTATATTATAATACAATAAATATTATATTATGATATTATAATATAGTAATTATTATTATAAATAATAATAATTAAATAAAAATGACCTAGAATACTTCATACTCTATTCATATTAATTTTGGGGAATTAAACACAAATGTATCACCAAAAATGACAAAAAAAAAAAAAAAAGATAAATTTTCATCCTGACACCGCAAAAGTGCTCTGCTTTTTCATCCAGATAAGAAAGAAAAAGAAAAGATAAAAGAAAACAATGTTTCCCTTGTATAAAAAGTTAGAAAAAAAATGCCTTTTCACAAAGAGGAAATGAAAAATTAGAAATTCTGAATAAGCAGAAGGGGAAGAAAGATATAAGTTATGAAGGAATTAAAGGAAAATAACATGTTGTGTGTTACTAAAGACAAGTAAAAAGCTTTAAGATACAGCAGAGAGATCTAAAAATGCTAGCTATGCATGCAGTATTGCATCTGTCACTCTAAATTATTAATGTCCCGCTTTAAAACAAACAATGACCACTTAACTTGAAAAAACAGTTATTTTAACAACTGGGCTCCACAACAGGCATAATATAGGCAGGGCTCTCAAGACCTTTAATATTCTGCTTTCCACAGGTATTCTGTGATTAAAATTTAAATTATGTAAAAACAAGAAGGCAAAAAAGCAAAACAAGTCCAAAGGGTATGCTGACTAGCTAATACAATGGTCAAAATAGAAAAAAATCAGAGTGATTACTATAGCCAGAGCTCTTGTGATGTTACCTTACATTTAGCAGTTTACATCAATTTTCTTCAGATCAATGTTTTAACAGTATGCTTTCATGAGAGAGAATCATTTACAGGAAATTAGGGAAAGATGATCAGTGACATATGACATATGACAGTCATTTGGTTACTCTTCACAGAACAAGAGTCAAAAAAATATTTTTAAAAGTCCAACTTTAACTAGTTGTTTTAATTGAACAAAGGCAGAATCCAAGCACCTAATATAGTTTTAACGCCAGTTAAATTTGTATAAAAGGAAGACAGCAACACAAATCAAGTCATCACTGAGATAACCACATTTCAATCAGATTTCAGCTAAAGTCAAAAGTAAAGCAATAAGTATGTCACTTCTTGACATACAAGGTTTTTATTCTACTTTCTAACAAACCTTGTTATTAAGTGGGCAGTTGTAAGACAAGAGCAGAGAAAGCAAGAAAAATAGCAAAACATTTTATATTTTCCTCTTTTACAGGTGTATATTCTTTTCTGAAAAATTATATTCTGAAAGGCCTTGTATTCCAGTAAATTTGGCTTGCACCTGGCCACCAGCTTGTTACTGAACTCATGTGGGTCTCAAGATTTGTCAGACATTGTCAGGGCTTGTCTTACCCTGCCTGGAGCTGTGATTTAGTTTGTAATAGCAGATAAAAGAAGGTGACTACTGCCAAATTTGTTTTAACTTGTCTTTAGCTTTGTACAGGTGTATGGTGTCATATCTACTGTTAAACACAGGGTTTGTAGCACACGGCAAGTAATTTCAACTAGTTATTATGCATAGTATTAACTGCCTCTGACTGCAGCACAAAGCACAATGTACATGAGTATAGGTATGGGATTATAGCAGAAGACTTGAATGTACAGACACAGGATGCTACCAGAGGCCCTAGGGCTATAAACTCACCTGTGCTACTCAGCAGAGGTCAGTTACTAGTTATCAAAGAAATGCAGCCCTGGGAGATGAGCAAAAACAGTGCTGGGGATAACGAACTGAACAAACAGTATCTAACACATATAGAGACAGCAAATGTGGATGCACCATGGTGCTTTGAACAAAGGAGGACAGCAAAGTGCAAGTGTGTTAGTAACTTGTAAAAATGACTTCAAGTGGGTTCTTGCACGTGAATGAAGAAACTACCAACACCAAAGTTCTCCTATACTGAAAGACCAAAGACATCAACATCAGAAGCTGGGGGGCAGTGGAAGGGAGGCAAACACAACAGGAAGTGGGTAGATACTCAGAAGTTATATTCGTGTTAACTGTATTTCGTTAAAAATCTAAGTCCTAGTAACATTGCAACTGGGTTAAAAATAATGTTTTTATTAGACTGTTAAGACCAGCTAGACTGGTCTAATCTAGACTTAACATGTAAGTTGTTCTCCCCTTCTTGCACAAAAGAGAATTTTGAGTGTAACAAACATTTTTTTAAATATTCTCAGGAAGAGGACGCTTGGGGCAATTCTATCAATGTGTGAAAATATTGGGGGAGGGAAGGGGAAGGCTAGTAAAGAAGATTGTCTTAGACTCTTCTCAGTGGTGCACAGTGGCAGGACAAGAAGCAATAGGCACAAACTGGAATTCCAGGGTATTCCAGATATTCCATTCAAGAATCAGAAAGAAAAAAGGAAAACAAACAAACAAACAAAAAAACACAGGGTCTGTGTCAAGTGGCCTGTACACCCATAGGTAGTTGGATTTTTTTATTATTTTTTGCACTTCTCCATATAATACTTTTAAAATTAATTAAAACATTCATACATAACAGAAAAATACATGCAAAGGTCAATATTTTGTATCAAAAAAATACAACAAAGTAAATATAGAATATGATAGAGAAATTGAGAATATGTAGTATTGAAGAAGGTATAGACTACACTTACATTTTGTGAATCTTCATCTGTCATTGCCTTTGTTTTTGAGTTATTTTTCCACCTATAATAAGACTAATAACCTTTTTTTTTTTTTTTGGTATGTATAACATGCTGTTCTCTGGTAGGATCATTATAACAGAATGTATTTTTGAATATGTTTTTCATGTAATATGTCTGCGTAAACATTCCTGTTCCAGCATAAAGAGGAATCACTGGGAGTTTTGCCAGCCTACGTCTGAACAATGTATAAAGAAAGATTCTCATCCTCTGGATGCAGTCGGTGGTGGCAGTTAAAGGAGATATGATAGCTCCTTCACAGATGACTTAACCCAGCTTTTCTTAACAGAAGAACAATCACACATTGCTTTTTTGTTTTGATTTTAAACTAAGGGACTAGGGCAAGCAAGGCTTTCCAGCATCTCCAGTAGGATATAAAGGTGTACATATTTCAGTAAGGAAGTTTAACGAGTAGAGATGTTGTCAGGCTATATGATTATTTGGGACACTGTAAGTTATGCTTAGTTTTCTGGCAAGCACAGCAACGAGATGTACTTCTGTATAAGGAAATGAATGTGCTTATAAAACTTTAACAATTAACTTGTTGACACCAGAGTAAATGCAATAAACATATGCCTGTGTCAGCTAAGATTTAGTTGACATCCTTTTTCAAACATATTTATAGACCAGGTATTTTTTCCTTATGCTGTTATCATTGAAGGTTAGATCAAAGGAAAGTCCTTCTAAAGTCCTTCCTTAGAAACACTTCAGTTAGAATGTTGAAATTTTCAGTAAAACACAAGAGGTAAAACTTTTAGTAAAACTTTTCAGTAAAACACTGGAATGACTGTAACTGGACAAAGTAATCCAAGATGAAGGAAAAAGTAACTAAACGTCTTGTTGATAGAGCCTTTGGGCTGCAAGCTGCAAGGTTAAAATAACTCTGTAGTTCTCTACGTTAATAAGAAATAAGAGTCACCCAATTACCTACACTGCAAAATGTTATAGAGTTAGTGCACTGAACTGTTCTTATCATCCATCTCCTGAGTGGCTGAGCTCTCACATCCACCCTTTGGTATGGATATTTTTCTTATCCTGCTTATATAATATATAATATATAATTATTATTTTCTTATCCTGCTTATATAATATATAATATATTATATTATATTTATGGCCGCAGAAAGACACAGTCATTAAGAGGAATGGAACAGTCTGCAAAAACTCCCAAATGTAACTTTTTGCAGCTCTTTAAGATTTAATCAGAGTAATTTTCACTCAGCTGGTAAACAGTTCAAACATTTCTACAGGTCCTCCTCCATAATAAGCTATCTCCTCTCTTTAAGAGTCGTTGTTTAAGGAGGTAGCAAATGGTAATTCCGTATGAACAATGATTTGATGAATTGCTGATGCCTGGAAATCATGGCCATAATCCAGCATATGAATGAAAGATTCAACACTGTATACACCAGATCTAGCAATGAAAGCAATCGGAAATGAGGAACATCTGTCTGTATCACTTCTGTTTCAGCATTGCTCCCTCAGAGCTGAGCTGCTGTAGCAGCCTAGCTGAAATTCTGTCCTTCTCAAGTCTACACAAAAGCCTTCTCTAGGAACAGGCAAGAGATGTGGTTATGACACAGCCTGCCTGGCAAACAAGACTCTTTTTATTAAATAATTTATAATAGATTGTTGTATAGAAGCTGTTTAAAAAAAAAATAATGTGAAAGAACTAGGCAAGGTTCTGCTCATTTCTTTACAAGAAAGAGAAAACATCTACGTCCATGAATGGGTTGCAGATGGAAGATGCATCTTCCTGGAAATATAGAAAAAACAGCCTGGGGAAAAGACTAACGTCTTCTCTGTTTACTTATCAGGCAGTCCTATGTAGCTAGTGTCTTCTTTCAGGAATCTCCTACGTAAGATTTAGAAAAGCCAGTTTTAAAATTTCCCGGCTCTTTGGAAACCCTGCATTTTTATTTCTGTACTGACAATCAGGAATTCCAATTATTTTGTTTCTAGCTTTTAGATTAAGCTAGCTATAATAATATCAGTATATTATTATTAATTATTATTTATTGTTTTATTATTATTATTATTAATTTATATAATAATATAATAATATATTATTATTATTAGTAGTAGTAATAATAATAATAATACAGACTGATTGAAGTCTGTAATGGAGACAGAAGAATGGAGTTTCAAGAATCAAAAACGGAACCCTTTTTCCTGCTTGGTAAAGGATGCTAAGGTTCATTTAATAGTCTAAAACTGGAAACAAGGAAATGTGTGACATTAGATAACATAGATAAAAGAGCATGTATGTCATAATGTTATACAGTGATATCACTAGTCATATCCAGTGATAAGAAGAAAAATTATGTCAGGCAACAGACTGTGAACAAGATAGTTTCATGTTTTTTACAACTACCTGCATAGCAATCACACTATGTAAATTCACTCAGACATTCTAAGTAGACACAAACATTTGCTCCAGTTACGCATACTTTTCAAAGAAGTACTACTATCATTGTAAACAAGATGCCTTTGGAGATGGTGAGAGGGAAGCAAAATGATTCCCTTATTAAATCAGACTCTATGGAGAAGTATAAACTGCTAATAGAATGAGACTGGTAGCAAAGCATGAATTTGTCGTACTTGTATAAAAATACAATGGAAGTGGGAAAAACACATCAGCCTTCATTTCACTTTGTAGCAATGAAAAGTGAAACAAAATCAAGTGTGAGAAAATAATACCTTATATTTACCTTTCAAGCTCTTCAATTTTCTCCTACTCCCCCCCCCCCCCCCCACCTCACCTTCTTGTGCTCTCCTTCAGGCTGCTCTTATCTGCCTTTGTCTTTCCATTCATACAAACCCCATTCCAACCCTTTACTGACAAATTACCATTCTGGGTATCAATATTCCCTCTCATTACTAGTTTATCCAGTCTCTTGAACTCATAGGACTGTCCACTTTCGACTCAAGAAATGTCATTAGTAGTGTAAGTGCTGTGAGTGCATATCTATATAGTTTAACTGTAGACAGTATTAGAAATTTTCAAGACATTCAGTTTTCATCATTCTCCCTTACCTTCCCACCCCAAGCCCCACTTCATGGTTTATGTTACAGATGATAGACTTATGTGTGTTGGACTTATGATTATAACTACCAGTAAGTCATAGAACTGTGTCCTATTCTCACAACACAAACATGAACAAAAGAATAGTTTGCAATTTTTAAGAGAAACGTTATAACAGTCCACCAGTTTTTAAAAGTAACATATTTTTATATTACAAAATGGAATAAGAAGAGAGAGTAATCAAGGTCCTCAACTCCACCATCATTAAAAAAGTAGTCTACTGATATTACAAAGAACAGCTACAAAATCTTTCACCTTCAAATTCTCAGAAATCAGAGATAGAACATGTATTTTCCCATTCTGCTTGAGGACCTGCAAATTAGCAGCTATAGTTTTGTTAATAAGACTAACCAACTAAACCTGCTAATTTGCTTCCTTCTGTTTGTCAGGTTTTTCATTAAATACCTCCCCTAATAGATTCTTACAGGAATCTGTAAGAGAAAGTATCATGTTGGCATTCTAGATTTGGTAATTAGCTTCTATTGTGCTATATATAATCCAGGTAAAGAACTCCATTCATAATCTCTTCCAGAATATGTTATAGACAAGAAAAACCTCTCTTCGCTAGACTTTCTTTTAAATCATCAACTCTTATTTGAAAACACACATCTGATTGGATGACAATGCAATATAATAGCACTACTACTAATAAACCTGGAATAAAATTACATTTTAAATTAATAAAGTTAACAATTGTGTAAATCATTGCAATATTTAAAATTTGTGATATTATATAATGAAAGCTTAAGACTTGATAGAATAGCACAAGTAACCACAATATTTATCATCCAAACTTTTAACTCCTTTGATGTCGTGGAATTTGTTAAAAAAAAATAAAATAATAATAATAATAAAATCTTGAACAATTTTAGCTCCTTTGCTCTCACTTTATGAATGGAAAATCATACACAGAGTCAAGCAAAATTCAAGTGAAATTTACCAGTACTAAAAGTATCATCAGAAATATTTTGTTAAATTTTGTTCAATTTATAAACACATTTTAATAAAAAATAAATAAATCAAAACCAGTCAAGCATTGCTTGAACAATCACCTCCAAAATTTAAAAAAAATGTGTACAAAAGGCATTGGTTCATATTCCTTCACCATAGTGGTTGTTAGAACTCAACCTTGACTTAAATTTGGCAAAGCAAGACGATATTAGTATTTTTTTTAATTTCTAGGCTGTTTACTCATCACACACAAGTGTGGTGGTTTTACTCAGGTGGGCAGCCGAGCTCCACCACAACCACTCTCTCACTTCCCCTCTCCTCAAAGAGGAAGGGGGAGAAAATACAACACACAGAACTCAAGGTTTGAGATGAGAAAGGTTTAATTAAAGAGAAAGGGAATGGGGAGAAAAAGAAACAAAAGAAACAATAAGTCCGCGCGTAAGCACAGAGAAACAACACATACTGCTTTCTGTCTTCAGGCAACTCATTGTATGGTGGTGCCTCTTCAGCACGAGTTACTTCTGTCAGTGCTCTGCCCTCTGGCCAGTCCATAATCTCTTCCAGGATTCCCGGGCGGTTGGGTTTCCCCATTCGAGCCCACTGCTTAATTAATGCTACCCATTTACCCCACGTAGTGTCGGTTGCATGATGTGTACTGGGGATTTTCCCTTTGAACATCCAATGTAACACAGGTAGCCGTGGGGCCAAGAGTTGTGCTTCTGTGTCAACAACTTCTGAAGTGGCTCGAATCCTCTCATATGCTGTTAATATTTCCTCTTCAGTTGGGGTGTAATTGGCTTCTGATCCTCAATAGCCTCGGCTCCAGAACCCCAGAGGTCGGCCTCGAGTTTCTCCTGGGGCCTTCTGCCAGAGGCTTCAGGTGAGCCCATGCTCCCCAGCTGCAGTATAAAGTATGTTTTGCACAGCTGGTCAGGTACAGACAGGCCCAAGGGCTACTGCACGAGCTATTTCTTGTTTGTGTTGTTCAAAGGCCTGTTGTTACTCAGGGTCCCACTTGAAAGAGTTCCTCTTTCACTTGATATAGAGGACTCACAAGCTGACTATAGCCTGGCACATGCATTCCCCAAAATCCCACAAGGCCTAGGAAAGCTTGTGTTTCTTTTTTGCTAGTTGGAGGAGGCATAACTCTTATTTTATTGATCACATCTGTCGGAATGTGGCGACGTCCATCCTGCCATTTTACCCCCAAGAACTGGATTTCCTGTGCAGGTCCCTTGACCTTATTCTGGTTAATAGCAAAGCCAGCTTTTAGGAGAATTTGAATTATTTTCTTCCCTTTCTCAAAAACTTCTGCTGTGTTACCCCATACGATGATATCATCGACGTACTGCAGGTGTTCAGGAGCGTTCCCCTGTTCCAGTGTCGTCTGGATCAGTCTATGGCAAATGGTAGGGCTGTGTTTCCACCCCTGGGTCAGTCAATTCCAAGTATACTGAATGGAGTCTCGGTGCGATATTGCCACCAGTGCACAGTTGTAGTCACTATTGGAACTTGCTGTTCTTCAATCCTCAGCAATCCTACAGCAGAAGGGTCTTGTGAGAGACCTGGCAGGGTAGACAGTTGCTTAATCTTCTCTGTGCTCAAGGCAGCTATGCCAAAAGCCCACCGGTACCCTTTTGGATCCTTGAAGTACCCTTTCTTGAGGTAGTCTGTGCCAAGGATGCATGGAGCCTCTGGGCCAGTCATGATGGGGTGCTTTTGCCAGTCATTCCCAGTTAGACTCACTTCAGCTTCCAATACAGTTAGCTCTTGGGATCCCCCCATCACTCCAGAGATAGAGATGAGTTCTGCCCCTTGGTGGCCTGATGGCATTAGGGTACACTGTGTGCCTGTGTCCACTAAAGCTTTATATTTCTGCAGTTCCGGTGTGCCAGGCCATCGAATCCACACAGTCCAGTAAATCCAGTTGTCCCTCTCCTCTACCTGGCCAGAGGCAGGTCCCCAGTAGTCCTGGTTGGAGCATCTATCAATTAATTCTTCCAAATGTGAAGCAGAAGTCTCTTCGTCAGGGTCAGGAGTAATACTAGCCCTTTGAGATGAGAAAGGTTTAATTAAAGGGAAAGGGAATGGGGAGAAAAAGAAACAAAAGAAACAATAAATCTGTGCGGAAACACAGAGAGAGGGAAAAAATTATTCTCTACTTCCCATCAACAAGCAATGTTTGGTCACATCCTGCAGGGCCTCAAAACTCATAGTGGTTGTTCAGGAGGAACAGCCCCCTCCCCCACGAGAGCCCCCCTTTTTATTGCTGAGTGTGACATCAGGTGTTATGGAATATCCCTTTGGTTGGTTTAGGTCAGCTGCCCTAGCAATGTCCCCTCTCCATCACTTGCCCACCCCCAGCCTGCTGGCTCTTGGAGGCTTGGAAGGAGTCCTGATGCTGTGCCAGCACTATGCAGCAATAGACACAACACTTGAGTGATATCAGTGGTGTTCCAGCTATGAGTGCAGAGCACAGCACTGTGTGGGCTGCTGCAGGGAAAAGGTGACTCCAGCTCAGACAGACCCAACACAACAAGATGTGCAATAACCACTGACAATAGTGTTTTTCAAAAATATATGCACAGATTTTTTCTGGCTTATTTTGGCTTCACTGTAATTGAAGGAAATCCAAGTAAACTACTTGTGTGGTATCCAGAAAATTCTGATGGGATCCTTGTTCATGGCTTCTAGTTTGGAGCTTTTGAACTGTAGACAAGACTCAGAGTTTCACAGACACCTTCTAATATTGTTTATGCATTTAAAAGTAGTAAAAAAAAGTTACAGTATTCCCCTAACACCTAGTCTTTCATCAGTAATCAGCTTCTACCCTCTTTTCCTTTTTTTTGTTTTGTTTTGTTTTAAGTGAAGGCAGTGAAACAAATCTAAACAAACCTTGTACAGAAGCCATCATCCCTTGGGCTCTGCAGTATCAGATTATTTTTTTCCCCATAAATTGGCTATCAATATTCTCTGAAACTCACAATTAAATATTTTAATAATCTGAAAATAAACAGCATTTTTATTGCAAATTTGAAATGAATATGTCCTAATTCTCAAAGGTATTTCAGTCTGTTCTTACATTTAACAAGAACCTTGTTAGTGAGGAAATCCTGTTAATTTCAATACTCATGCTTTAGATTCACAAATCTATTATTCAGTTTGACAGAACCATGCAGGATTGAGACTTGGGATATTGTAATAACCTGCTATCACAAGACTAGGGAGAAAAAATTATTGATAGGTTGTTAATTAGTTGAATAGGTCTACTCAAAAATACTGAGTTGTCAAAACTCTGTCAAGTAAACAGACTGTCGTAAGAATGAGACATCAGGCATGAACTAAATGAATATATATAGTTTATTTTATAATCAGAGAAAATAACAAACCAAGACAATATTTATTGAAAGTAACAAACAAACATTGTTCCATATCTCTGTTCATCAAATTCCCAAACTTAAAAAGTCCTTCCTCACATAATTCCCCTTTCCCTGCTTTGAGGGCTGTTAAAAACCAATGTGTCTGATGCAACTTGTTGCTATGGATGAAAGACCAAATATTTTTGCACACTGCAGATGGTGTTTTGCTGTTTTCACAGGCAGGTCACCAAATACATTCTGTTCATGTTTTCAGATGCACAACAGTTGCCAGATGTTATATTGAACTCTAAAATGTTTTAAACATCTCCTTGTAAAAACAGAAATTAGAGAGAACTAATAATAGCAGCTTTGACGTCATAGAAAATATAACACAAAACATGACTTAAACAGGTTGAGAAATACAGGTATCACAAAACATGATAGTATTTAAAAGCAGCATAGACTGAATACTTGAAAAGTATTTTATATGATATAGTAAGGCAGTAAGTCTTGGAAGCAACTTAAGGTATAAATTTTACTTACCTTCTAATTGATTTGGGTTTGATAGCAACAGTGCAATTGGCCACCGATCTCAAAACAAAAATGGAAAGACATAATTGATATTGGTTCACTTAAAATGTATCAAAGGAAAAAATCAGAAGACTTAAAATTTTTACTCCTTTTTCTCCAAAAGCTTGAGGTGAGAAATCTTTCGTATCATTTTTTTCATTGTTTTACATATTTACAACAGTAATACATAAACTTCCTGTGCAAAACATTCTAACTAACTCCGTTGCAAAAAGATGCCTACTGACCCATCACTGATCTGCAAATACATGTAACAGGTTCAAGCTGTTAGCTAACAAAATGGACAATAAGTAAATAGGTAGGCATCTAGCTCAATACATTTAATTCACATTTCTTACAATGTGTTTTTTTTTTTTTTAAGAAAATGTTCAGTTCCTTTTCATAGTGATTTAGAAATAGAATAACAACTTGAATATCTTTATGTTCTCATGAAAAACGTGAAGAAAAAAACAAATTCTTTTTTATTTTATTGTAAATGAAATGAAGAAATCTATATATTCCACTTGTAGTCATGCACTGGCAAATTTTAAGAAGTGAGCCATTAATCAGTATCATCAGCTAGTCATATGTCACACATACAGTCAGAGCATCTGAACTTTAAATGCCACACCTTTAAATCATGACAAATGGAAATATACAGAGGGTTTGTAGGAAAAAATAGTTTAAAACTGGCAGAAAATGAAAACTTCACAATTTAGTAATTTAATGTAATTGTATATACTAAGAGAAATTTGTGTCTGTTTCTCATTCATTCCATTGCTTTAAGGTTGAACAAATCTCTTATACGTATCTATTTATTTTTATTTTTTTTTTTCAAATCTTGTTTCACCACAGAAAAGGCAAATAAGAATTCCAAAAATCTAAGTAATAAATTCCATTATGACAATGTGATAAAGTATGATCTATAAGTTTTTATGTGCTCCTTAGGCCACTGGCATGAAAATACTCAAATGCTAGTTTAAGGTTTGCTAACATTAAAATACCTTACACCACAGAGAACTAGAAACTACAGTGGAGAACTACGACTATAAGGTAGCTGCATAGAATAGAGTGCAATAGATTCTAATACATACATGTATACTTAGATTATCAGCAGCAGACAACAACACAAATATCTTATATAAAGAAGTATTTTCATTTGTGAAATTACTGTTGTCCTTCCCATTTGAAACAAATTTGTTCAATATAAGACTATACAACAAAACAAAGAAAACCCTAGCAAATCACAAACACACAAAAAAAGATTAAGCATATGAGCAAACAGAGAACATAACATTGAGAAAACCAACTTATGATTTTGCATACTTTCATATTTAAGTTTCATATTTCATTAAATTATAACATTATTTAACAACTAAATACATTTCTGCTTTTCTCAATGTCATTTTCTTCTCCAAAAAGAAAGAATTCACAATTGGACACTTCTAGAAGCTTATTAGTTAAACTGCTCAGTTTAATAATTTACATTTCAGATTACCCTGATTTCATTAAACAAATAAATTTAAGATGCTGTTCAGGGCAGTGCACTTTGTAAATGTGGAAAATAAGGAGCTTGACATTTTTCTAGTGTTAGGACAAAAAGAAGTTTTGATTTGTATGAAATGAACCCTTAAATGAGGGTTCTAATAATAAAAATAAGGCACTTGAATAATGGGGAAAAGAGGAGAGGAGAGGAGAGGAGAGGAGAGGAGAGGAGAGGAGAGGAGAGGAGAGGAGAGGAGAGGAGAGGAGAGGAGAGGAGAGGAGAGGAGAGGAGAGGAGAGGAGAGGAGAGGAGAGGAGAGGAGAGGAGAGGAGAGGAGAGGAGAGGAGAGGAGAGGAGAGGAGAGGAGAGGAGAGGAGAGGAGAGGAGAGGAGAGGAGAGGAGAGGAGAGGAGAGGAGCGGAGAGGAGAGGAGAGGAGAGGAGCGTAGAGAGGAGCGTAGAGGAGAGGAGCGTAGAGGAGAGGAGCGTAGAGGAGCGTAGAGGAGAGGAGAGGAGCGTAGAGGAGAGGAGAGGAGCGTAGAGGAGAGGAGAGGAGCGTAGAGGAGAGGAGCGTAGAGGAGAGGAGAGGAGCGTAGAGGAGCGTAGAGGAGCGTAGAGGAGAGGAGCGTAGAGGAGAGGAGCGTAGAGGAGCGTAGAGGAGCGTAGAGGAGAGGAGCGTAGAGGAGAGGAGCGTAGAGGAGAGGAGCGTAGAGGAGCGTAGAGGAGCGTAGAGGAGAGGAGCGTAGAGGAGAGGAGCGTAGAGGAGAGGAGCGTAGAGGAGAGGAGCGTAGAGGAGCGTAGAGGAGAGGAGCGTAGAGGAGAGGAGAGGAGCGTAGAGGAGAGGAGCGTAGAGGAGAGGAGCGTAGAGGAGAGGAGCGTAGAGGAGAGGAGCGTAGAGGAGAGGAGCGTAGAGGAGAGGAGCGTAGAGGAGAGGAGCGTAGAGGAGAGGAGCGTAGAGGAGAGGAGAGGAGAGGAGAGGAGAGGAGAGGAGAGGAGAGGAGAGGAGAGGAGAGGAGAGGAGAGGAGAGGAGAGGAGAGGAGAGGAGAGGAGAGGAGAGGAGAGGAGAGGAGAGGAGAGGAGAGGAGAGGAGAGGAGAGGAGAGGAGAGGAGAGGAGAGGAGAGGAGAGGAGAGGAGAGGAGAGGAGAGGAGAGGAGAGGAGAGGAGAGGAGAGGAGAGACAATCTGAGCTTTCAAAAATACTTTCTGGAATAGCCCAGATTTCCGTTACCATTAATTTTTTATAAGCTAACATTAAATGACATATTTTAAAGCCCAGTGGCACAACAAAGCTAATAACGTTTTTCATAAAAATATGTATTTCCTTCTGTAATGCTGCAACATACTCTATTTCTTATCACGAGTGCATCCTAGGGTCATCTAAAAATAGGAATCTCTTACTAAAAGTTCTTATCTTTGTGGATAGTATGAGTCATACATGATTACCTAACACAAGAATTTAAAATGTTTTAGTACTTTTCAAAGGACTAAGAAACCTAGAACTGAAATGTCCTCAAATACCTTTCTGTCATACATTAAGTAGTGCAGCAGATTTTCAGATTTAAGGGGCTGCTTTAAAATCTTTGTACACAATACTGTTAGATTCAGCTTTGGTAAATGAAGACCAAGGACAAACATTGGATTCTAGCAAGTTTGAGAGCAGCATGGAGCAGTCTCTGGAGAACAGCATAAAGGAAACAGATGTTGAGCATAGAATTCTATTTCTTTTTCTATTTTATGTATCAAGTTTTTTAGTATTGATATCAGAGTAATACAAAATAATGAATACTAAACTACAAATTCGTCTCAGAGACAAAGGTGAGAAGAAAGGCTTTTCTTTTGCCACATCTCTAATTTTTATATTTCTGTATCTTGAAAACACCCAAGGCACCTGACAGCTTATGGCTCTACAAAGCAATATGAAACAGAGAAAATAGAATTGTTTCAAAAAAACTGCCTTTGCATACTGTCAATGTGAGGCTGACAAAAGAAAATGGAATCAAGAGGAAAATGGGCAGCACGAGAAAGGAGAGGCAAGCAAGGAAAGAAGTTAAGGAATTCTTTCCTTAACCTTCCAAATTCCAGATATTCTTCATGCCCTCCTTTCCAGCACAGATTTTTAGATTTTTTTTCTTCACCTACAGTTGTGTTGTGAGATCTGACTTGTAGACGGTTTCCAAGTCAGAAATACAGACAAGATTGCTAAGGAAGAATTTAAATGAAAAAAGGCCAGGCAGAAAGATTAAGAAATGTTTTGGTCATATTCATATTTAGCTGCATAACTTAATAAACACAAAGAGATATAGAAGAGTAAGGTAACAACTGAAGCATGAGGATTTATCAACAGGAATAAAAGAAAATCATATAGGTAGGGACAACCAAATCGATTAACAATATCAGGCAAGTACAATACATCTCTGTTTTTTAAAGTCTGATAATTTATATTTTCATACTTATACCTTATACCTTTCATACTCATCCTTATAATTGCAATAGAAAAATGCATATACATTCAATGCATGAGTCTGTAAGCATTGGGTTTTATTGTGGTTTCAGCGAGCAGGCACCTAAACACCGGAACTGAATGCTTCCTAAGTAGCAGAATTGAGGAAAGTGCACCAGGTTTGGCTCTTTCCCTATGCAACTCTTCATAAAATTCCATCAGGAATATATCCTCATTTTACAGACACTTAGCATGCAACATAACAATATGTAATAACCTTATGGGTGCAATGTGAGGCCTCGTAGAGACACAAAGTTGTGTTTTAGTTCACGTGGATGTGGCCACCCTGCTGTAGAAAGGGTTTGCCTTTAGTGGTGTGGACATGAGCCAGGCCAAAGTACATGGCCTCAGGAACAAAGATTGCACCATGGCCCTCTTATTCAGCAAAATATCCATGCATATAATTTGGGAAGTCAACATTTATGCTAGTCTAGGGGTCAGGCAAAAATAAAACAGTAACTGACTAAACAATATTTCATGCCTAGTGGTTTTGTCATCTATAAACACAATGGTCATATACATATATGAGTGTAAGCAAGACATTTCTTCCAGTCTCATTCATGACCACAAGCTAACCATCACCTCTGTGGCAGAAGCTCAGCAATCTGCGTGCCCAGTTCTAAACTGTAATCTTACTCTCTGCCTCCAAGATCTCCTCACAGAGGTCATGTCATCAACTAAAGGTGAATATGACTGAGCAGTTTGCTTGCAAACCCTGCAATGATTCCTAATGCTTTCTCAGTTGCTGTTTGTATCACTCTCCTGATCTTCAGGCTATCCTTTCAGCACCAACCTTTAACTGATGCCTTTCTGCACAATACCTTGAACATATATCTCTCACTGCCCACTTTTCTAACCTACACTCCCAGACAGGCTCATACTTCGGAAACCTAAATTTTATTTGTCCTAATCCTTTGCACATAGAATTTATTCTTTCTCCACAACAGTGCAAATGAGTTTTTCTGATTATTACTTGTGGTTAAGCAGAAGATTGCACTATTTTCTTATTATAAACCATAATGCAACAGTGGGATTTGCTGTGGGACCTGTCACACTATATGGGGCATGTCTGACAAATAAGGTTCCATGACTGGGTGCTGTCTGCAACATTATATCAGACCTTAGAAAAGTCCACAGACTATTAAAGCTCTGCTGCATACAGGATCATTTAAAAAGCATCTCAGACATCTTCAAAAACTGAGTTTATAAGCCACTATTCTAAAACATTCTTGTTGAATTGAAATTGAAATTGAAAGTCCTGCCAAGATACTTTTATTCTCCTTGGAATGGGTTATCTATAAAAATGTAAAAATATTTAATTACATTTTCCATCACAGTTCTTTTGACATATGCTTCAAAACAACTAGTAATATTTGTCTTTCTGTTCCAGAAGGAACAGAAATTGCCAACACCTAAAGAGAGAACTAGACAAGCATTTTACTTTTTTTTTTTTTTTCCTACCAGGAGTGAAAACTGAAAAATCCTGTTCATTCCAGAAATTTAATAATCTTTATGTTAAAGTCAGAAGGAATTTTATTCTTCATTTCTGACTTCACCATGGATAAGAGAGTCTTGAGTTTTCATCACCAAAATGAAATCTAAATATATAAATCTATATAATATTTATAATATTCTATTTATAATAATTTATAATCTAAATATATAAAATCTGAATCTAAATCTAAATATATATGGTATCAGACACAGATCTATTATTAAAAATTCCTTACATGAGTAAATGGTAAGTTATTACCATTGCCCCACTTGTTAAATTAGATCAGAATCTATTCAGAACAAGGAGAATATATATTACCATCACAAACTGTTGAATATTCATCACAAAGGATGAGTAATTGAAGTCAGAAATGAACAAAAGTCCTTCACATTACTGGTGGACACCAGCCAGACAGTTCAGCCTGCTTTTCGCTGAACACCTATATTCTATTACAACGTCAGTGAAAGTCTTGATGTGCTTTGTATTTTCAGGATTTCTGTCTGTATTTTCAGTATTTTCAGGACTTCTACATAAATATGCTTTGTTACCAATAGGGAACATTTTCTGAAACATCACTGTAATGTTCAAGAATTCCTAACTGAGACAAGGCAATTTGCATTCCTTAATTGCATATGTACTTTTGTACTTTAAGCACCTAGCAAAATTATGTAAATTGGTTTTACATTTAAAAAAAAATAAATCATTTTTTGTCCTAATCAAAGCTTCTTTACTCATACAATGGTTTCCAATGCTTTAACTGATTTCCTCTAAAGGTAAAACACTTTTCATTTTAAATTATTGGAGTGGAAAATTGCACACATTTAAAAATTTATGAAAAAATATGTAAGGGCCTGCAGTCTCATACAATATGTATGATATAGCATCATATCTATTCTACCTACTTGTTATATTTGCTTAAAGTGCCCACAGTGATTTGTTTGGCAGAATATACCTCCTTATTTTTCCATAAAAGTATTCTTTGTGTCTTATAAAGTATAATTTATTGTTTAAACTGTACAAGGGAAAAAGAAAACGTAACATTTCAGACTATATTCTCCTTTCCTTGTTAAAAGAGGATAACTGCTAGTGGAAATTTAATAATAAAAATTAATTTTATAGAGGACAACTTAAAATGGAAAAATACCTATGAAACAAAATAGCTTTAACAATGATAATTTTTACATTCAACTGAAGTTCTGCATCAAGTTATGTGAGCCTGGAAGGAAAGTGTTAATTCTATTTAGAGATGAGGTCATTTCAGGTAGTTTTAAATATATGCTTGACTTTTGAAGAAAGTAAAAAACTTTCCAGTTAAATATCAGTATCAAAACTATTCAATAGGATGAAAGAGAAAATAATAATAATAATAATACCCTTCCCCCTTGGACAGAGCAGAATTTTTCCTTTCATGTTAATTTAGTATTTTCTGTCTCATGTATGCTAATGATTTTTTTCAGTACTTATCAGACTGGCAACAATACAAATAGTACTTGAGAAGATCCTAAAAACAGTCAAAGGAAAATAAACTTTTTTTAACACTTTATCTTTTCATTACAGAAAAAAAAAAAATCTACTTTCTAAATGTTGAAGTAATTATCAGTTCAGTTTACAATAAATTTATCCATTTTCAGCTATTATATGACAGTTAAATAAATGTAGTGAATGAGCCTTTGAAATAGACAGCGTTACATATAACTGTAAAGTGATACAATTAATTTCCTGAATATTATAGATAAACTACAGAATGAGAGTCAAAATTTGATATCCTATTAACAGATCCAGAAGAGATTAATGTTTTTGCATTCAAGGAACAGTGACAGAATCAATACATTGCATTTTCTCTAGGATAATGCTACACTACATATTTTCTTGTTTAGATTTTTGTGTATTTAGTTTTTCCTTTATGAGATTTACTGCTTAGAATTTGGCTTGACAGCATTGCTGCAATTTTGCCCTAACCTTAGTAGTTCAAACTAAAGGGTACACCTGCAAATGGAGAGATCTGCCAGCAGAGGAGGAATCCCTGTGCCACAAACTGGAGCAATCCAATCTCTTGAACATTCCTAAGGTTCCTAAACTGGAATTATGGTTTGTTTCTTGGAACAACTAAGTCTTCATAAGCACAGCTCATTTCTGCAGATAACTCCCCAAACTGACACATGAAGAGACCTCAATTGCTTAAATTCTTTTTGAGCCCTTATTCCCTCTTCGAGGTTTTCTGAAATTTAAACCAGCTAAAATCAGTGGAACTTTTTTTACAGTTTCATTTTGCTTTGACCTGTGTCTTGGTGAACTCACTTTAAGTCCTTTCTTGAAGAGGACTATTCCCTCAAAATTAAATCCATTAGTGATCTTGGGAGAATATATCTTAGTTTTCTAATAAAATTCTAATATACTTCTAATATACTAAGCACTAATGTAGGACATACATATGAAATCCTAGTATAACCATAACCATCAAAGTTACCATCAGTCATATTTCAGAACATGTGAAGGAATATTTTAAAAGAACACTAGTCAACTTTGATTCTGACAGGACAAGAGGCAATGAGGCTGGAGCACAAGAGATTCCTGGAACACAAGAGATTCTATCTAAAAACCAGGAAGCAAATCTTTACTGCACAGGTGACTGAGCTCCGGCACAAGTTGCCTAGAAAGTCTGTAGAGTCTCTTTCCTTGAAGACCTTCAAAAGCCACCTGGACATAGTCCTGGGCAACCTGCTGCAAGTGGCCCTGCTAGAGCAGGGGTGTGGGCTAGATGACTTCAGGAGGTCCTTTCCAGCCTCAAACATTCAGTGATTCGGTGGCTGCTGGTAATATGTATGCCTAAGAATGGAAAAATTTGCAATGAATACCAACAGCAACATTTCAAAACTAAATCTTGCTATCAATGTTTTATTCAAGAAATAAAATTGAATAAAAATAGAGAATATTTATTTCTGAACCAGCCTACAAAAGAAACAAAATGTAAGCAACAAGTAATTTACAATGAAGGTGAAATGTTAGAATCTTTGGTCTTTTAGATTATCTGAAGATGAAAAAGCACATATATTTCCCCAGAAAACTGTTGAAATCTCTAATGAGGTGCAAATAATTCTACCTTGCAGGAGTTCTTCTAATTTTTTCCACCTTTAAGACTTCAGTGAATTTGTAAAAATGCTCGTGTCTCTTTGAATTTGAAATGTCACTGAGTCATATGATCTTGCCTTTTTCACTCTGACAAAAATAAACCGAGTTTTGTTAGCAAGTAAGTCTTCAAGAGAGCTTCTTGTCATATCAGCTTTAGTGATTTTTTAAATTATTATTATTATTATTATATTTATATCAATAAATATAAAGTATGCATAGAATATGCATAGGTAGTCATTGACCTGGACCATAAAACTCTTGATTTAATATTCAGTACTGTGTTTAAACACATGGGTAACTTACTAAACAGAAGTAGTTAAGAAATATGTGAAATATGTGGTTGTAATTTAATGCCAAAAACAAACAAACAAACAAACAAACAAAAAACACTAGAAGTACTGAATAGGAATCCATAACTTTAAAAAAGAGTTATCCCAGAATGTGTTCACATTACATTCTTCAAATAAAGATCGTAAGTATGATCACACAAACAAGGCCATGATGTTTTCAAAGCCTTTTTTTATGAGTCCTTAAATCTTCATAATAGAGAAAGTAAAGAGGCTATAGGAAGGGATAGACCTACAGGAATAAATAAGATCTCTGTATTCATCAGAGTACGGAATGACTGAGCTTTCTGAGACAAAAAGAAACATACCATTAAATTATCTGCCACAACTGAAGTAAAGCAAATTATAGTCACTTTTAAACATCAATTACTCTTTAAGTTAAACTTCAACAGATTTCCAGGAAGACATCATAATTAATTAATCCCAATGAACAGTATTTTAGGTCAGAGGTTGGACTCAATGATCTTGAGGTCTCTTCCAACCTAGAAATTCTGTGATTCTGTGATTCTGTATTTCAATTAGTTAGAGTGCAATTTTTACTGAAAATTCACATCTTAGATGTCCAAGAACATCAAAATATTCTGAATTTTCATCAAGCATCTTTAGGTAATAATTAAATTCAAAGGGTAATTTTAGTGATACTGGAAAAGTTCCAAACAAAAGACTCTTTCTTAACATGTTGTTCTGGAGACAAACAAACAAATTACACTTTTCTCCCTGTTTTCTTTTATCTGGAAATAAAGGGACACAGGCAGCATCTAGCATCTATTTAGGCTGCTCTCCAGTCTTGATGTCTTGATCATATTACAAACAAGTGAGAATGAAAAAGGTAAATATCTTTGAATCCCTCAAAAAAAAAAAAAAAAGTAGGCTGACAGACATGCTATCCAAAAGACATATTATATTCCTGTTAGAGAAGCACTTCCATATTTTTCCATCTTCTACCTAAAGTACATTAATTTTAATTCTATAACCTTGAAAAGTTCTGCAGAACACTTTCTAACTTAAGTACAGAATCTGCTTGTACGTCCTTGAGCATGATGGTTGAGCTCACAACAGATACATGTCAGCTGAACAACCAGAGAACAAATCGTGGATGGCCAGCAGGTTTTGAAATGTCTTTCTAAATGCATATATGTCCTTTGTTCCCCGAGTGATTTCTGTCTCACTGCATTTCTCATCCCACTTACAGCTTATAACCGAATGTCCTGTAAATCACTGACTTTCATCTTTACTCTTTACTTTACTCTTTTACTTTACTCTTGAGGTAGATTAGGTTCAGTATAGTTGATCATTTCAACTAGAAACAATTTTCCTCTGGTAAAGAGCCAAGAAGCTGCAGATGACAGAACCAGCTAACTGCCATACCTAAACTGCAACACTTTCATAATCTCATTAAAAACTGAGATACTGATCATTGTAATCTTACTCTTTGCTAGCACAAGATTTCACACTGCAATAAAAAAGAAAGCTGTAAAGATTTAAAGCAATATCTCTTCAGAAAATTTTAGCAGCATTTTTTATTGTAAACAGATTTTTCTCACTACGATTTACAGCTTATTTCTGTTAAATGTGCTAACCTACTTTGAAAATGAAGTCTATAATAGAAATATACTTATATTAAAGAAACAAATAAGTATTCTTTACTCATTTCATCCCAGTCCTCTTGCTTAAAACGCCATTAAACAGTGTTTTTTAGAAAAAAAAAAATACTTTAATAGCATTATGACCTTCCAACAGTGGCTGAACATTACTTTGATGGCAGCAAAGGTCAATCTTGACTATTGGCAAAAATAGTAAACTAGGGGATGGTAGTATACAGAAAAACTCCAATAAATACTTCATAATTTTTATCTTTTCTACTAAACATATATCAGCAGGCTGAAATTATTTTCATATGTATAAGTTGAAGACACAGAGTGCGTAGCTCTTTGCCTCTTAATTACAGTGAAATTTACCAGTGTATAAGTATCTGGGCTCAAATCTGGCATTTCTGTCCTCCTCTAAAAATGGTTTTCTATGGCAGTCAGTGTTTTTTACAACTCTCAAGCCAAATTTGGTACTGGATTCTCAAACCATAATACCACACTCTAATATCTGAATTCTTTCTTTGAGAAGTCAGTATATACATAGGATGCTCTTGAAGCAAACAACCCATTTTCCATATATAGAACTATGTTAATTTTGTCCTCAGCTTTGTTAATCTTGGCCTCAGTTGTCATAAAAAATATTCCGCAAAGCGAGTCTTCTAGGCCATCTCACTATACAGTAAGAAAAGTACTACCACTTCACTACATAAAATCTATTTGATCATAAAATAGATTTTATTTTCTTTTTCTTAATAAAGGAAAAAAAAAAAAGGCTCTGATCGGAATGTGGTAAATTTGTAAACTGTCAAAATATCCTGTCCTAAAGTTTTGATGAAATATTCCAGGGCAGGGGACAAAAAACACAGCCTATCTATGTTGATAAGTATATGTTGTTCCATATCAAACTTTCCAAACAAAATTAAAGTTTGTGATGAATAAAGCTGCAGTACAGAAGCAAGTGCTACAAAAACTCTATATTCATTTATTTTACTTGTGGTGAACCTAATCCAAATCTCTCTGACATAGCTCAAAATATCTTGTCTAGGCCCCCCAAGATGCATGATTCCTTATGACCTTAAAAATGTATTATAAAGGAGAAACTTTATTTCAAAAAACAAGAATTTAAGAGGTGCACCATCATATTGAGGGGTGTAAGGGATGATAGAGGAAGGAAAAAAATAAAATAGGAGGAACGTGGTAATACAGATAGGAAATGAAAACCCACAACTGACTACTTATCTTCATGTTTTCGTGTAACTTTGAATATTCTTGAAGTGGGAGGAAATCAGTTTCTACTAGAATATTATATACTTTCCTTTCTTAAAAAATAAATTGATAGTTAAATGTTCATTTTTCTTAATAGTAAATACAGCTATATTTCTGCTACTTAGCTTTCAAAAGTTGGATCACATTTTTATTTGAGGTGATTTCAACTGTAAATTATGAAGTTTTATAGATTTGAAATGAAATTTCTTTACTAGTACTCCCCTTGTGCAGTCTATTAGGATTTTCTGTGATTGGGTTGACAATAACACTTGCTAAAATGCAAAACTTGTTCCTATTTAATAAAAGTCCCAGCAAAGGACTTCTGAATAAAAAGACAAACTATGCACCAAAGCACTTCTGCCTTTTCCCAATGTCAGAAGAAAAACTCCACATTTTTAGTATTTGCAAGGATTATAAGGATTAAAGTCTGTGATATATATATATAACATCAAAAATGAGGAAATCTTTTCATCCCAGTAAATTTGCATTTTCATTGCAAATGAAAAGATACAACTAATACATGTATATACTTTATAACCATGTAAAATTAGTGTAGCTTGATATTTCTAACCCACAGGATTTATGCTATCTCTTGCTATACCTCCACACCTAGCAATACATCACTATTCCCAGTGAGGAATACTGACATGTGTTTTTAAAAATAAATAAATAAATAAATACTAACGTTTGTTTTAACAAAACATAATGATTGAAGGTATTAAGGGGAAGGGGCTGGCACTAAACAGGCTTTAGCATATTAAAGAAAGTAAGACTTAGAGCAGGTGTGAAAGTCCTCACTTGACAGGTGCTTATAGTGTAGATTAGTCTGCAGATGCTGCACCATATGCTTGGTCACAATTAGTTACCTTTAAAACTGATACATAATCCACACAGTAAGAGTTACGTGTATGAGAACATGGCAGTCAGAAATGTGATCAGCATGCCTTAGTAAACAGAATAATAAGAATAATAGATAATAGAAAATAAGCTTTATTTAGCTTATTTTGGAAAGAATTGCAGCAAAAATTTCAAAAGTACAAACCATCCATGTATATACAAGGAATTCCCACATACCTCAATCAGTAACAGAATGTTGTTCTGTTAATTAAATCATGTTAGCTAGATTACAGGTGCTCTGGGTCTGAAAGCTTTGCATTTCTACTGAAGAGGTGGCTGTAAAATGGATTCACTAGTTCTTTATCACAGCATATGAATAGTAAGACTGAAAAAATATAGATGGTATATAGAAAATATAAGAAGTAGAAAAGGAAGAAGAATGTTTCAGTAAGAAGGAGGAAAACTAAAAAACTTAAAAGAAAGCATTCAGGGATAATAAACACCAAACATTTGAATAACTACTGTTATACAATATTGTATATTATTTACAGTCTCTGTATAGACTATATCATTAGCTACATAGAATATGTAAAAGTTTTAGTTTACTAATGGATTAATTAAAAAAACAAACCAAGCTAATATAATCATAAACCTTCATTAGATGATTTAACCTCTTGGCCACTGTGCCACTTGTTTCAGTGCTCAACTTTTTGATTTGCAGTTTTGTAATGTCTTGACTTTCTCGGGATTATATTTTTGTTGCTGTTGCAGTAAATTATATATTTTGAAGGAGAACCCTAAAATGGTTCATCTTTGCTGCATGTTTCTTGTAAGCCTGCATTTATATTCATAAATACTTACAAGATTACAAGTAAAGTAGTAATGATAAGCTAAATTAATCAGCAGTATCATATAAAGTCTTTAGCAGGGGTGTATTAAGTACAAATTTATCCCTCAATGTATTTTTTTAACAAGAATTCAGAAGTTTATATATTACTTGTGTAAGGAATGTTTCAGCAATTCATGTCAATAGAGGGCTTGAAGGGTAAACCTTGAGTCTCTCTGATATTTGGTATGGGGGGTTCAGAATAACTAACTATTGTGCATTGGACACTACACAAGTCTCTGATATCCGACCAAGATGGACAAAGGAGAAGGACAAGGAGAAAAGCCTGGGAGGAAGACTACAAGCACGAGAGACCCCTAGAGGGACCTCCGGAGACTGTTGCACATGCGCCAGTGGGAGGGTTCAGATTCCAGGAACCTGCCTTTTCTAGAAGTAGTAATGAATATGTATTAGCCTAGGAGCATAAAAACCAGCCACCTGATGTAACATATGTGTGTGTGTGTTGGCAGAGCCCAGATTCCCTGCACACCCAGCGCTGTTTACTTGCCGTTTAATTGACCCCATAAATAAATCTTATAAATCAAAATTGACTCAGAATTTGTAACACTTGGAATAAGAAAGGATATGTTTTAGTATATTAGTATATATACTATTTAGTATATTTAGTATATAGGCCATAGATTCATATTTTAATCTATGCTTTAAGTTCTAGGTGATAAAAAAAATGATGTATGAACAAGCATTCTGTATTGCCTATTCAAATAATATTTATTTATATATTTATTTACTGTATTAAGATGATCATCTTAATCATCTGTGGTCTGTAAATGATTTGGAGTGCTAAGCCAGAAGCGAATCCTTGACAGAAATACTCTCTCAGCTATATCTCCTGTGAAGATACACCCTGTTATCAGTATTATTTGTGTTTTACAAGACATAGCAATAATAATAAAATGGCAAATGGATTATTTAAAATTACATGCTTATCTGGATTCCATTTATTAATTTGGTGTTTTATTTGCAGCTAGTAACAATAATAGTTGCTGGAAACAGTTTAATATTGGGAAAACCTAGAAATAATGAAGTTTGAAAATGTGTTGTCTTTGTAATCTGTTTACAGAATTTACTGAGAAACATAAGTAAACAAAATATTTATATTTTGAGGATGAGAAGTGGTTAATACATATGATTAGCTTTGTTTGAAGGAAAAAAAAAAAAAAAAAAAAAAAAAAAAAGTGATGGCAAATTGCATTCCCAGGAGTGATTTCTCATGGATAATTCCTTTAGAGTTCTTCCAAATGGTTCATGCTTTGGAATATGTGTATGCTTAAATGTAATCTAATTTTCACTTTAAGGTCTCTTGTACAACAAGATATACATTTTGAGAAGTAGGATTGGACAAAATGAAAATGGTGTGTATATATAATAAACAAGTGAGCCAACAGGAAATGTTATGGTGATAGAGTTGTGAAAAACAGTATGAACTACCGACCCTTTGCAAAGTGAACTTGCATCTATCAGGATGCTAAAGTACAGTCTTAACTTAAAATGATACATTTTCAAATTTTAGTATAAAAATCCACTCAGTCCATGAAACTATTCTCTTTGGAAGTTTATTTTTTGATTCACTTCTATTACTTTGTAACCTTCTCCTTGATGTTCCTGCCGCACAATAGCCAAATGGAGACACTTCTTGAGGAGGCTGAGAAAGCAGTTTCATATGTTTCCCATGCCAGGGAGTGAGATTCTGCTGGGCAGCAGAGATTAAGAAATCTTACGGGGCCCTTTTCCAGAATGAAATGCGTGTAAGGAACAGTGTGGCTGAAAGAGGAAGGGGGAAAAAGTACTATTTGTTCCAAGGGCAACATCCAGGAACTTTAATCACTTTAGCTACTTAACCTTGTATCTCCCTGAAGAGATTAATCTTTCAAGGTTTTGAACTGGTGGAGTTTTAGTGATTTTATTTGGAAAAAAATAATAATAATAATAATCATTTTCTTGTAAAATTTTTGAGATAGATCTAAATTCTATCTATTGCATTTTAAAAAGTCTCAGTCACTGTTTTTGACCTTTGAAAATGTCTTGTCATGGCAAAGTGTTTATTTTTATATTTTATCGTTCTTTCCTTTTAAACATGATAACATTTTGTTTTTAAATACCTTTATCTCATCAGTTTATTAGAATCAGCATGAGAGATAACTTGAGAATGAACAATTTCTATTATGAAAAAAAATCACTGTATACTAAAGAGACAGTTTCCTAAATCTGGGGTATAAATTAGGCACATGTTTTAACACGGAGGGAGATTAGTCACAGGAGAAACAACAAAAGGAAATGAGAACTTTCGGTCTTTTGTTAAAAAGGGTAGATGACTCTGTTTTTTCAAAAATGTCTTTCATCCAAACAAAAGTTATTTGGATCAATAATGAGATAACTGGTGGAGAGTCGATACCCTGAGTCATAGAAAAAGCGATGCTAGATTGAATGCTCCTATCAGTGGTATGAATAATGTATAAAAGTCTCAGGAAGTTTTTGCTTATGGCTTGCATATATTTCCCCTTTCTTAATCATCTTTCATTGTGCTACAGCAGAACTATTTACGTTAGACTGAGTAGTATTTCTCTTATTATCAAAAGTACTAGAACTTATATTTACTTTTCAGTCAACATTATTTTTCACAGGAAAAAGTGCTGTTTAAGTATTTGGGGATATTTTCCTAGTTAAAAAAATGAGAAACTTTAGTAAGTAAAGAATACGCACTTGGGTACTTTTATGAAATAAGCCTTACTGATGTCTTCTTTTTATTGTTTATTTTACGTTAAAAAGAAATCCCATTTTATCTAGTGTTCAAATATGAATGCTTTCAGATTTCTGCTGCCTATTATTAGAGCTGCTACACTGGATTCTATGGATTTGTTACTACCTAAATACAAATCAATATTTTAATTTGATCATATCTGGCAGCTAAAGCCTAGCTCCAAACTGAGAGACTATCTAGAATTGCAGCTTTCATTTCCTGAAGGACTTTTCCTGCCCATCTAACTCTCAAGAAAGACCTTAAAATTCAAAATGAGCAGGTGAAGTCTGATATTTTGAAACATTATTCTGACCCCATTCACAGGGAGTTAGAGATATCTGAGCGCCCTCTCTGACTTAAGCTGTGATTTTTAGGATTTCCTGCTTCCTGCTGAAGGTAGAAGGATTTAATGCTCTTAGTTCATAGCATACATAAATCCTTCACTTATACAGGCCATGAGAGACCCAGCTAAGTCTGAGAGAATTAAGATTTTAAGTCTTCTTGCTACAGAATTGAGGTCCAAGACCTGACTAGAGACTGAACTTTCAGGGCTGTAATTAGGTCTCCTTTAGAAGGATAAAACTGAGAACTCTGATTTCCTAATTAGTCTATTAGGTACACTGGTTGGAAACAGGAAAGTAGTTTAATGTGAATTCACAAAAAGTAGTTTTTGTGAAAATGCCTCAGAATTTATGGGTTTTCCCAAGTCTGTATTTAAAAAAAATAAAATAAAATTTAGGCATCCCAATGCTTTCATTTGTGCATTCTGAAGTATATATGGGTGATTAATGCTCCATTTCTTTTTCTTACCGATATTACTACTAGTACATTTGAAATATAGCAGGATATGTATGAGAGCAAAAGTGCATGTGACACACACAACATACCTACCTATATATGTATACACACACACACATATAAAAATTTTACAAATGTAAGCAGAAGCAAAACTGTGGAGCTATATCTATGGATATAGGAGCTGAAATTTAAGCTACAAATGTTTCATAGGTTTGGTCTGAATTTAATGTAGAGGTAGCCCCTTGCTGTCCTTTTAATTCTCTATGTCACTGCTGAATTCGGTTCACTTGTTTGCTTATTTTGGATCTCAATCAAAACATTGTAGGTGACTGCATGCATTGTAAAATGATTGGAGGCACTACAATAATTTATAGTTATTTAAAAGTATAACTATTTTTACATCATTTACTACTATATAGTCACTTCAGCATTTATGACATATTGAAGACACAGATATTCATACCCTTTTAAATCCCAAACCCAAACATTAACATTAGGTTCCATCATGAATACAAAACACAAAAGTCAAATCAGAGACTCAGTATAACAGTTCTCTAACCCTGCATTCATCTGTCTGTTACCAAATGTAGAAGCACACACACAAAACTAGAAGTGGATTATTCTGTCACCTCACATTAAAATCCTGATACTCATTCCCAAAGGTAACTTCTTTAAGCCCTGACACATGCAGATTTCTGCCTCTTCTACAATACCAAGCAGAAATTTGACATCTTTCTGAATATTCTTGCATACTTTTATATTGAGTTTAGGCAGATTTTATGCATGTAAGGTAGAGACAAATATAGACTAGTACTCCCAAATTCAGCTTGGAAGCATTAAAATCTATTTGATTTCCTTATATACTTAAACAGAAAAAGGCATGTTTGCACAGTTAGAGCACTCATGTAGTTAGAGCATTACACCAAGAAGTAGTGGTCTTAATTTCTAGATCCTCTCAGAAGAAATCAAATTAAAACTTCTCTCTTGTACGTTCTCACATTACATCACGAGTTAACTCTAACTTCACATTCTCAATAGGTCTTAGTCACCAGTTTCACTGCTGAGGCTGAAAATATTAAAAAAAAAAAAAAAAAAAAAAAAAAAAAAAACCAGCAACAAACTAATTTATGCGAACATAAAGATCTACAAAAATACGCATCAGAGAAGACAGGATTGTCTTCAGAAGAAGGACTCTTAAATTCTGAACTAAGACATACCCTTGCTCAGTGTGCTTTGTGTTAAGGAATACACGGGTCGAGTACAAAAAAAACAGGTAAGTAGCCTCATCCTGTGAAGACAGCCGAAGTCAAAAGTCTTTATTATGCAGTATCTATACATATGATAGATGTGTCTGAATAACAGCTGTAATGAAAATTGAAGCCATTGCACAACTTAAATCATATGCCTGAGTGCATGCTCCAAGCATGGCCTGCACACTTCAGTACTAGAGATTAAAAATAGAGGTATGCTACGTGAGAATCATGCATTATTTGGGTTGGCAATCCCTTGTGAATAATATTGACTTGCACATATTCTTAGAAAATATCTGCTCTCTCATATATAAATGCATGCTTAACTGCACCAAAATTAATATCCATCATAGAAGAGTGAGACAGTTTTGGATGCAATCCACTCTGGTGGTATGTAGTGATGGGGCAAGCAGATTGATTGCTTGTAAAGAAAAGGTGTACATTAGAAAGATGATGAGAAATGTGTGTTTTTCAGGTGCAGGCCAGTCTTGGTTTATATTTTTGACATTCTAAAGGTCCTGTTGAAGACTTACTTTTTTCTGCTATTTTACTCACTATACTACACGTGCTGTTTTTAAGAGCTGTTTTACTGAAGATAGTTCAAAATAGAAATTTATAACCATTAACTTTTTCCTCTGGATGACTTGCAAGGATCATGAATTGCACTGAATAAGTATGAAACTTTTAAGGGATCTCTAAACAATCCACGGAGTCATGGAAATACAGACAAAGTATCACCAGACTCCATTTGTTTCTGTCCCGCAGAGACATTCACCTTAAAGCACTGCCAAGGGCTTTTGGATTCAAGTCTACCTCCTTGAAATTATTTATACTGTTTTTTATACAGCTATTTATACTGCTTCGCACAAAATAAACCTTTCTTTTAGCACCCTAGAGCACTTCTGGGTTCTAAATTCAGTAAATTTGGAGAAACAACATTTTAATAGAAAAAAAAAACTATACAATCCCATCTTTAAACCATATTGAGAACAAAAGAAAAATAAAATCTGTAAGTGATCAGTTATGTCTTTATATTATGTTTTTGCTATTTACAAGCAAAAAGAAAGTTCTGAGTAGAACAAAAGAACTGATCTACTCTACAAAGCTCTGCTCACAGAAACAAATATCTCAGCACAGATTTATCTATGCCAGGGTTTTGCTGGTGTAATAATCATCGGTTTTGAGGTTTCTACAAATCTCTATGTAAGTAGAGATGTTTTTTACTGATTTACTTTATGCAGTTTGGAGAAGTGAAATGATATGGAAGCAGAAATAAGTTCCTCAGCACATGGACCTGTCACTACACATAGAGTAACAGAGGTCTGTAGTGCTGTAGTGTCATACACAGGTTATATTCTCCTGTAAATGGCAATCCAATTACTTTTTCCACCTTACATGAAGCTGAACCACATTTCAAATGTGCAGCATGTATTTGATACTTCCTAGCTGATGCTTTTGTCATGAAATCACATTTGACATTTCTGTTTTCTTAAACTTTAATTATAATAAATAATATTCTTATAAGCTATTTTTGAGGTATTACATTGTTATCACTGAACACAGCTTCCAGAATTTAAAAAATAAATATGTTTTAATGGAGTCACAGAGGTGTGAAGGACTACTTAGGCCAAACAACAAATAGGTATACAACTAGTTGTACAGTAGTGACAATTAGTAGTGACAATGTTGTACAGTAGTGACAATTAACGGACAATTGTTATCATTTATTTTAGTTCAAATATCTGTATATTAAAACTACTCAGTTTCCACATATCAAACTCTCAAGAAAGTTAAAATACATTAAATATGTTTGCAAAATTATAGTCTAAAAATAAGGCAAAATGTACATATTCTTGCAGTATCTCACAAACAACACACAAACCAAGAACATATATGTTTATGTGTCTGATAAATCATAATATTCAATATGGTAGGGTTGAGGTACAAAAAACTAGGTGCATCCTGTTAAAGACATTTCCTGGAGTTACAGGGGACAAGACAAATTACCTGTGCTCATTATAATAAAAATTGTGACCTTGTGTTGGAAAAAATCTAAGAAATATGAGAATCAAGAAAGCGATCCGGTTGTAATTTATGCAGAAATAGCTTCCTTAATCTCCAAACTGAAATAGTAGTTCTGAAAAAAAGTCAATGAATTTTTATGTGAAATTAATATCAATACTGCCTGGGATTCACATGACAGAACCAGACTCACACATGGGATTTTGCTTATTTGGGACAGATGAAACCCAGCCAACCCATTCTATACCAGCAAGCAGCTTCTTGCACATGCTTTCCCAAAACAGATTCCTACCATTCCTGAGAGTATAAACAGTAATCAGGGATACTTCTCTTAACTTCTACTCAAAATGACTGCACTGAATTGCCTTGCCACGATTCATAAATATGTTTACATGAATGCAAATTAAGGCATCCTGAAGTAAAGGAAGAGACTTCTCAAACTGACTGTGAGACTGAACAAGGTGGCAGGAGGAACAATAATTGCTCTTTGTTTTCGGCATGTTTCTCACAGATAGGAAACAGGCAATTCTTTAAATAAGTTAGAAAAATCCTTTGTGCATGATTTTGTTTTGGTTTCTTTTTCCATCTTTAATTTCTAAGACAAACACATTTATCAAATTCCAGATGTCTTTGACAAACCATTTGAAAACACAGAATGGTTAGGAAAATGAAGACAAAAGCACTGGAGCATGATTTACTGCCAGGAAATGCTGGGCAGAAAGATTTGTTAAGACTTTGTAGAATGCTCTGGGTTGTCCAGTAAGTTCCCACATGATACAATTTCATTTTGGAAACTTCTGGATATGTAACAGTCTGAACACTGAATGTAATACAGGCAGGCACAAAAAAAGTATTCTCAGCAGCCATCATACCTACTACTCATAAACCACTCAGTTGCTCTGCATTTAGAGTTCGGATAGTTCAGTTGGAAGGGACCTACCAAGATCAAGTCCAACTGCCTGACAATTCAGGACTAATCAAAAGTTATAGCATATTATTAAGGGTATTATCCAAATGCCTCTTGAACACTGACAGGGGAACAACTCTGGGAAGCCTCTTCCAGTGTTTGACCACCCTCACAGTGTAGAATTTTTTCCTGATGTCCAGTCTGAACCTCCCCTGGTTCCAATCTGTGCTGTTCCTGTGTCCTGTCATCAGTTCCCAGGGAGCATAGGCTAGCACCTGTATCTTCACTTCCCCTCCTCAGGAAGTTGTAGGGAGCAGTGAGGTTACCTCTCCGCCTCCTTTTCTCCAAACTAGACAACCCAAGTGTCCTCATCCTCTCCTCACAGGACATGCCTCCAGCCCTTTATACAGCCTTGTTTCCCCTCCTCTGGACATTTTCGAGGAGCTTAACATCATTTTTTTATTATTGAGCCCAGAACTACATGCAGTATTCAAGATGAGTCTGCACCAAGGCTAAATATAATGGGAGAATCACCCCTTTTAACTTGCTAGCTATGCTGCATTTAATGCACCCCAAAATGCATTTTCCCTTCTTGGCTGCCAGGGTCCACTGCTGACTCACACTGAGCTTACTGTTGACTAGCACCCCCAGATCCCTCCCTGTGCAGAGTGGCTCTCCAGCCATTCATCTCCCAATCTGTACTTGCTTCCAGCATTACCCTGTCCCATGTGCAAAACCCAGAATTTACCCTTATTGAATTTCAAGGCACTGATGATTGTCCAGTACTCCCATCTAACTAGATCCTTCCGCAACGCCTCCCATCTCTATAGAAATTCAAAAGCATTTCCCATTAAGTAGAATCAGCAAACTTGCTGAGGATGCATTCAACTTCTGCTTCCAGATCATAGATTAAAATGTTGAATGTGACTGACCCTAGAATTGAATCCTGGGGAACAGCACTAGTGACTGGCTGCCAGCCAGATATAGCCCCATTCACTATGACCCTTTGAGGACTACCATTCATCCAGTTAATCACTCATGTATTTTTTCATCTCACAGTTGGACAAATCATCCAGAAGGATACTGTGAGGGACAGTACCAAAGGCTTTACTAAAATCCAGAGAGATTACATCCACTTCATTCCCTTCACCCACTAAGTTGATGACCTTATTATAGAAGGATATCAAACTACTAAGACAGAACATTCACGTCATGAACATGTTGGCTATGTCTAATAATAGCTTTGTTCTTTAAACACCTTTCAATAGCACCCATGATAATCTCCTCTATAACTTTTACAGGTACTGAGGTTAGACTAATAGGTCTGTAGTTTCTTGGGTCTTCTTGTGCTATACTAAATAACAAGGGCACATCCAAGAAGCTCTATGTGAAAGAGAATATCCAAATACCAGCATTTACATGTTGTTTAACCAAAACCTGAAAATTCCTGCTAACAAAGCTATTAAGGGCAACTTTTTTTTTTTTTCTCCCTAAGTTTCCCAACCAACTGCCTACCTTTAACAATTATCTAATTTCTGGAATCCTTCAAGGAGAAATATGTTTATATGCATTTTCTATACACTTGCAACATTCACTGCTGACTGGAAAGTCATAGATTAGAAACTTTTTTTTTCCAGAAAACTTCATCACATAACAACCTCATTTTCCTATTTCCAAAGCTCAAATATAGCAAAAAACATTTCAATATAAATTAAATCAGTCAAATTTTATCCTTCTCTTCTCACAAAACAATTTTTATTGCAAATTATAGATTGCCTTTAAAGTACATAATGACCTATTACGTACTACGTCTTTATCAAATAATGCTGTGCAAGTGAAAAAATGAATTTAACAGTAATTTTCTACTACAGAAATTCATCTGCAATTCAGTAGAACAATGTTATTCATTTCACTAGGAAGCTGAAAGAGCAAGGGTCGCACAACGGAGCAAAGGAGCATATATGTAATTTTCTAACAAACCAAATACATCAACTGTGATGTTAATTTTATCCTGAAGCTTTCATCTGATTTTGAAATACGTCCATTAATGAGAAATTTATTGTTTACTTGCAGTTATGTTCAGAATAAATTGCCTAGAAATACATCCTCCTATCTTTATATACAGTGAGAATTTTAGGATAGGACAGTTACATGTAAAAGCCACATAATTTTCAGAACTTACATACTAGTATACTGGCTGATACTTTTTCCAGTAAATTAAATTAATAATTACCAAGTTTCATGCTTTCAACTCAGTTTAAAAGTGCCTGACCTGCTTTTTAGTTTAGTGGTGCTTCTCAAAATGTCATAATAAGCAGCACTTTCTCAATATCGATGTTCTCAACATTTGAAATAATCCAGATAATGTACAAATATGCTCTGTAAAAATTCAAAAAATTCATTCGAAAGTGCTGATTTTATGTAGACAAGTGTTTGTTGTACTGGTATGCATTCTGCACAGACTGCTGACTAATAGACAGTACCTGGGAGTTGGACGAGGAAGGATTCTAACCCTGGGATTCGTATCAGGTGCATGTCCCTGGTACTGTAGGTGATGGTGAAAATCAGGCCTTTCCCATTGTATGCTGGGGTATAGAAGGGAGATGAACTGGAAGCAATGGAACAATGTGTAAGGATAGAAAGACTGTAAGTTAGGTCACTCAGAAGCTTCTGCAATGTGAGCATACCCAATAAGGAACAGCCCCAGAGCACCTACATAAATGATGAAATCTTCTCAGTTCTGCCCTGTCCTCAGTTCTGCCCTGATACCTATCAGGACAGATAGCTATCGAGACAGATACTTGGCTTCCTTCTGTTTAAGCAACATAATTTTACATATAGCTAATGTTTTTGGGATCACAACTATTTTGCCCCAATTGCTTTATTTCATGTATTGCTCTATTTCATGTATTCAGTTTAAGTCAAAGGGAAAATGAACAACCAAACAAAACCAAACAAAACAAAATTACATTTAAAACTGCATAATGGAAAATATAAAATTATTGCTTCACAGGAAGATGAATATTGTTTGAATTATATTTAGGTTCAACTGACAAATACTAATATATATTGCTTAAATTATACATTTTAAATTAATTAATGTGGGGTTAATCTAGTAGTTTTCTCATTGTGTTACAGTTAGGTTGATCTTGCTCTTGAGGGAAATCTTTGTTTTCGCTGACAGATGTCTCCCACACAATCCCTTCCCACTCCACCTTCCCCCTGTAAACATCTACACAGAGCTGCTACATTATTCTGGAAAACATGTTTTTCTTCATGCAGCCTCTAGGCTCATTATTCAAAAAAAAAAAAACCTTATTAATGATGACATTTGACTTATTGAGAAAATACAAGGGATCCCTGTATAACTTATATGCACACCTACAAAAGTTTTGGAATCTGTCTGAATAATCAAATAACAGTGCTCTGTAAAAAAATATAATAATACTACTACTACTAATAATAATAATAAGTAAAAATACAAACAAGTAAAACAGATAAGTAAAAACAAAAACAAGCAAACAAACAGACAAACAAAAACATATAAGCCCAGTCTCAGTTTGCTCACAAGTGAAATACATGTATTTGTTTTACAAATGTGTTAGCAGTAAAAACACCTACTCGCATTAGTACCAACTCCTCTCACCCTCTCTCACTCCTCAGCACAGCCCAGGGAAATCAGCCAAGCAGGTGTAAGCAGCTCTGGGAGCTAAGGCAAAAGAGAGGAACAGAAACATGAGTTTAGCTATTGAGGAACTATGGCTCAAAAATTCATGGCAAACAGGAAGATGGAATGAATATTCCCTCCCCCTCTAACCTCCAACCCCACATTCTTGCCACCCTTAGCAAGAGAACTTGCTCAGCTTAGATGGACTCCCTCTCTTTCTGGATGTCATGTCCTCAGGCCACAGAGTATATTTTACACAGTGATTTCTTCTTGTATCCTTACTGCCACTCACAGTGTGAATCTCAAAGACTGTAGTGAGATACAACACCAAAAGCTAGGCTAAAATGGATCAAATCTGAATATGTAGAGACATTAGCACCACACTATATACAAACAAATGCTAAGATTCCCAAATTATTAGTGCTTTTACCTCCAAAATTATACTTAATGACAGTTTGTTGTTTGTAAATCCATTCCTCCATTTTTTTAATTCACATATCTCAATTATTTCCGTACTAGTATTATATAAACTTATATAAAACTTATATAAACTAGTATTCTATAAACCATTTGCATGCTATCCCATGCTAATAGCTTCAGTCTCAGTTTCCCTTATATTTTCCAGACTTTTGTTTATTACTCTCCAAAGGCTTCTATAATGATTTCTAATTTATATAGCAAAAATTTATTGTCAATTATTGATAAAAACCTGACTTAATATGATGCTGCGATATTAGCTCAACCAAGCTTCTAGTAGAAATAAAATAAATAAAAAATAATAATAAAAAACAATACTTTTTTAATCTTTTAAGGAAGAAGAAATTATAGAATTAAATTGGCTTTAGAATGGCTTAATTCGACCTTGCCAAAAAGGCATGAAAAAAAAAAAAAGCTACTACTGAGGTTGTAAGATGAAAAAAATGGCTCTCTAAGCTTCTGATAAGCCTTTTTTTATTCTTTAAACGAGTAAATGATTAAGCAATGAGTTGTTTTAAGCAAATGAATTGTTTAAAAAAACAAATCCAGCATCAGAGTAATAAATTGTCCAGTTGACAATAATTCTTCTTTATCATCTCCTGTAACATTTTCAAAATATCCCTAAGCTGCACACAGACCCATAGCCCCTTGGAAATATTCAAAGGTCAATTCAGCTACATACTGTACCATGCAGTTTGCTGCACTATTCAAAGGGTAACAATCATGTTAATCCACTCATGTGTAATGAGGCATGGCCATAGGGCCTACATACTGAACAAAGTTTACATGCATTCAGTCAGATACAGATATATTTGCCTACTCTAAAAAATAGAAATAAATTAAATTAAATTAAATATAATTCCACCACTGATTCCAAAGTGAATTGGACAGGGATTCATAATTCCATATTATGCTTTATGTCACATACCGGAGTGTACTAAACAGTTTGTTTTAATGAGGATAATTATATTTCATTGTAGACCGAAATCTTTATGAAGTACGCCATTCTGAGAAGCAAAGTTCATAAAAAGCAAGTAGGAAAATCTGTGCTACATACATAAAAATAGACGTGTAACACATTTCACTGTATGAGAAAGACTGAAAATGAGGTCAGTGAGGTGAGGGTTTATTTGTTCCTTTTAAATGAGTTAGAGACTATGAAACATTTTTCTTTCTTTCTTTTGATATCTTAAATTAATAATAATTAAGCTAAAATTTATGAAGTTGTTTAGCTTGAAGTATCACGTACTAAGACTTTCTTAGTATGTGATACTTCAAATACTGACTACAGTAACAGTCACAACAAGGTAGTTTACCGTATTCAAAGTAACCTTGTCAAACATGAAGAGTCATACTATGATCAAATGCCATAGTTGGTAACATACATACTTTAAAAAAAGTGATTTCTTACCTTAGTCCTGAAAGGTAGCAACATCTTTCAAAAAGAAGCCAAATAATTAATAAACATAAAATAAATAAAATCATAATAAAATGTGAAATACCTGTAAGTTTAACAATACCAAGTTTTAGTTAAAATCAAACTTCTACTGGATAACCTGTATCCCTACAAAATAAATAAGGGCTGCTCATCTCTAGCTGCTTAATAGTTTTTGTTTTCCTCATTTTATTTTGAAGATTAAAGCTCAGGGTGCATTTCAGGGAATAAAACGTGCATTGCAAGCTAGTTCTGGTCTCAGAAGCAGCAAGCCTTTTATCATCACACTCCCCACAGCCCAATTAGAAGCCCTGTTGTAGCAATCACATAGCATTTCAGTTAGGCTAGTTAACCTTGCTGCTGGGCATTAATGTGTATTACATTAATGCAACTACACAGAAACTGAATGATTTAGGCTACTCAGACACTGGTCTCAGAGGTGTACTCTGACACATTGGCACGTTCTCATTCAACGAGCATAAAACAGAGATTTAATATGATGTGAGAAAAGCATTCACTGGGATGAGATGAGATAGACATTTTGTTACAAAAAGAATATTCAGCAATGACTGAGATGCCCATGAATCCAACAAGATAGTACATTTCTGAGGCTAGAGAAAAGTTAAACTAAATCCTCAGACAGAGGGAGGAAGCAAACTAGAATCTCTTGCTCTCTGTTACTCTAACCACTGAATAATCACATTGCCATGACTGTAATAAAACAGGAAACTAATAACAATACAGCTGAAATTTTACATAGGTGCACAGAGGTGCTAAGGAAGATGAAGATGAATGTCCCAAACAACAATGGCATGTTTAGATTTAACTCAAGGACAATAAATGTGATTTACACTGTTTTCATTTAGCTTGCATCAGTCCTGTGATAATTTATATCAACTGCAATAACATTTATCACTTTGGAAGTCTACTTTCTCTATTTTGTGGAAGATTTTTATTTATTGGTTTATTAAATCACAGTTTATTGGTGCCTTTTAGTGCTTTTAGTGAAACAGTATGTTTGCCTCTTTTTTTGTTTTCTAATCAGTAGATAAAATGCTGTATGGTAGTTTTAGAGGAACACTTTTATAGGATGCTTTCTGTGAAAATACTACAAGATTGTATTAGTTTAAATATTCAAAAGCATCATCCTGTGAATTGAAGTCCTTGGTCATCATGAATAACAATAGCTTAAAATTCTAATTTCTGTGAAATCTCTGTACTAGAGATTAATTTTGCATTTATGACAACCTATTTCTCTCATTTTCCTACAAATGGAGTGGTGAAAACAGGATTAAAAAAATAAAGAAAAAATAAAGCAATTTTGTATGAAAAAGTAGGATTTATATACACATCTTGTAAGAGAAATATTAACATCCTTTGAAGGATTCCTTAGTCTAAAAAATGGCAGTGTTAAGGTCTTGAATGAGTCTGGTTGTACAGATTTAGTTTTGGAAGGTCTAGATCTACTCTACATCACCAGGCAGAAAAGCTGCTGAGTTTGACTTTCTCTGTACAGATTCTTATTTTAGAAAAAAAAAAAAAAAAAAAAAAAAAAAAACAGAAACAAAGTGATTTGCCTAATTAATCGATGAAGTCTTGTAAACAGGAATCCTAATATGTTTACACAATTGATCTGCAGTACAAGAATTATTTGCTGGAGAAATCAATGAATTTTTATTAGTGAATAAATCTAAGTTTATTGTATCTCAGACATTTTCCAGATGGTGAAAGGAACACGTATTTATTGAACAAATTATTAATCTCTCCCTAGCTGCAGACCATAGCATCAGTCTTCGGATATGATACGCATAACTTTAAGAAGAGCTGCTGAAATATTTTAACAAGAGGTCAGTGTAGTTCTTTGTCCTCAGAAATAAATAAATAAATAAATAAATAAACAAACTTGTTATTGTAAAATCTCTAGGCAGATTTATTTCTTATTTTTTTTAAGGAGCAAAACAACTGTTTTTCATAGTGTTTATTTTCAGGTAAAAGAAATTTTGTTTTGTTTTGTTTTCCCTTTAAAGGGTTATCTTGAAGGCAGATGGTAAAAACTGTCTCATATTTGATACCACTGAAAACAACTTTCTTCATTACTGTGCCATCCAGAGCTTGAAAACTCAATGTACACATGTATATGTGATAATCAATACAGAAACAAGTGTAAATCTTTATACTGTCATGTTGTTCAAAGGTTAAATTGCATTGTGACCCCACAACTCAAACAATAATTTCTTTTTTTAAAAAAAAATAAAAATGATTAGTCTCAAGTCTCTTCACAATTCTACTTAAAATGTTGGCATTGCTATGAAGTTAGGTTATTACTTACAGTTAGACTAATAACAGAGTGTAGTATTAGAATCACCTGTGCTAAAGTTTTCCATCACAGAGGAAGTAATTGAACATCACATGCCCTTTCTGAGTGTATTGAAAAATACCCATGGCAGTGTTGACACCATGTAAATTGGGAATGTAGCAGCAGGCTTTTATCTAGTCTCTATTTCCTGAACAAAATAATAAAAGTAAGGATTCCAAATACTGTCCATAAGCAGGTAGCATTTATTAGCAAGTTAATAACTAGGAAGTATATTTTCCTCTCACTTTCGAATGGAACTGGACATGATTTTAGGAGAGGAAGAGGATTATTTATCCTTCACCTATCATCTAGAAGCTAACCAGCCTCTAAACTGAAATTTCCAGTCTTTTAATCTCAATCTGTTAGAATACTACACCAATACTGGAAACAAAGGTAAATATGTAAAATGAAAATAAATTCCCTTCTACAGCTTGGGAGGGAAGCACAAAAATGCATACCAAAAAAAGAGGCAACACAAAAAGGACACAGCAGGAAGGTGTAGGTGTTATTTCCCTGACATCAGAAATTGCAGAAGGAATGCCTCTGGAAGCAGACAAAACACTTCTCTGTGTGTTTTCAACAAGGAGGAGTTGTTCTAAGGAACTGAAAATATTTTCAAAGATGATGGACTTGGGACAAACTAATCTTTCTTTCTCCCAAATGAGAATTTTATCCCATGACTATTTGATTTGACCTCAAAAGTATAAAAGTCAAACTCTTCTGTGCTGCACTAAAATGCTCATTGTCATTTCAGTGACAGAAATGGCTTCAGTCCCTGCAACTGCATTGTTCCAAAGAAAGTTTTACATACTGCTGGTATAGCTGTACAGTTCTGGAGATAAACCAGATGGAAAATTTATGAAGATGGAGCAACACATCACAGATAGCTAGTACAGGTGAAAAAGCAGAAATGTTTTCAGATGCCTTCCCCAGACTTAGTAAGATAAAACTTCTCCTTACTTTCATGAATGCTGAGGAACTATGTTTTTTTATAGATGCCTATTTTATGGAGCATAAATGAAAGCAAACAGGGACGTTACTATACTACACCAGTGAAAGGTCCCCTCATCCCAGACAATTCTTCTGAACCAGAAAAGGTTAATATATAAAAATAGAATAAGACACAGGACAGAAAAAAAAAAAAAGAATAATAATGAGAAAATGAGTTCTCTTTCAAATTAAATGAATGTTGTGAAGTTCAAAGCCCAGTTCCTACTGTTCCTGTCTTTTTGCCCACAGCCAAGTTCTGGTATATACTTTTTACTTTTAAAGTTTTGCCTTCCGCTTAAATTACCTCTTTTGGGTTTCTCCCAACAAATGTTTTATTTTCAGCTGGGTTTTTGTTGTATGAAAAGCAAAATTTTTAGCTGCAATAGTTATAAAATATCTTCACAGATGAGCAACCATCACCAACATGCAAAAAATTAGGTTTGTGACTGCAGAGCTTTTTATGACTGGACTCAGGAACCTTAGAGAACCTTAAGATTGTAAGGTTTCCAAGGTACAGATGTGGCCATAACTTACTATTTCTCAGCTGCAATAAGTATTTAACAGATTAAGAGTAATAAAATGTTCACAGCTATAGAATGATGAAAATGTCGAAGTTGGCATCTCGTATAGTGTATATGCCCAAAAAAAATTGCCATTCCTTTGTAAAATTACTGCTCCAGTGGAATGAATAAGAGGCACTTTCAGGTGGAAAGTATTTGTGTGTTTTGCAGGTTGTTTTTTGTTTGTTTGTTTTTGTTTTTGTTTTTTCAATTCTTCTAACCTCTGAGAATAGTATATATAAAACAGTGATATTTTTATTTATTTTCATAAGTAGTATTTGATATCCAAGTAGCTGTGCAAGTTCTCATTTACCAGTATTCATTTTAAAATAACTTCACTGTCACATCTACATTTATAGAAAGTAACTGATACAACTCTGCACCTTTCCAAAGCAGTTCACCATCATCTTCCTATTTTTCCAAAAACTGCAAAAATTGTTCAAAAATCCAGAGGTCAGAAACAGAGTAAACACAGAGAAATAATATTTAGTTGAATCTGCCTCCTTTTACTTCAATAAGAATTGCTATCAACATCTGGTAAACTATGAAGCAAATAAATTTAAGCACTATTTTAGAATTTAAGTATTTCACAGTATCATATCTTTAAATTCTTTTGACATGATGCAGATGTTCTGGAAAGATTTGCTAAACAGAACTGTTCCCCACACTGCTGATAGTCTTATTTAATATTTAACTTGTGAAATGTGTGCTTATAACTGAATTAGAGTGTTTCTTTCACTTTTACCACAGATCACGCTTGGTTACTACCTAAAGAAATAATTAAATAAATAAATTGTATTGCTTTAGATAGACTATCTTTCTACTATGCTAAACTATGAGATTGTTAAATCTACTTTATCAGTTCCAACTTGTAAGGAAAGCAAAATGCTGTATTCTTTTCTTCCTGAATTTGGCAAAATTATATTGGAACAGAATACAAGGACGGATTTATTTCATGTGGAAATGGAAACAACTGGGAAAAAAGAAAAAAAAAGAGTAAAATATAAGGAATCACTAAGAGAACTCTAAGATAAACATACTAGTGAAGACACAGAAATCAGATATCATTTTTAATTTCAGCAGCAATTGAAAGTTTATTATTGTACTACTACTATTAGAGAATAAGCCCATTCACATTTTACTTCCTAAAAAACATTTTTGTTCTTAAACAAAAGGATCTAAACTGAAAAACATTCCAAAACAGAAAAGATATCAAAAGTTTCATTTAAAACCTACCTACATATTTTTTATTAATTTTGTTGTTGTTGTTTCCTTTTAAAAGTCTTCTTTTCTGTAGTTGGTACCTACAGTAACTCACAAACTAATCTGTTACTTCTGAAAATCCTTCTCCTGCAGGAAGGTTTCATAAAAAGGTTTCTACCAGCTCTATTTAGTTTTTGAGGCATCTAGTATCTTCAGAATACTTAAACACATCCCAGAACAAAGATTTTTATACTGAATTGATTTTACAGACTAAACACATCACAAACAATTTGTTCCCTGTTTCTCGGGAAATAAGCAGAGGCAATTTCAGTCTTTAAGGAATTTCTCTGGGGAAAAAAAAAAATGGACTGAGATTGTTATCAGCTACATTGTAATTGATATGCTTCACACAAACATAAGACATTCTGTTGGCTATATGAAATATTTTTAATAGCTAATGTACATGAGAGCATAAGAACATTGTTAAGATTTTAAAGTTTACTTCACACCCATTTTTATAGTTACTATCAATCTGTACCAGGCTGAGTGCAATCTTAAACACATTCACCTAAGTGAAATTGAAGTCCATCTTGCCCTGTGACCTCTAGCTTGACCCAAATAGTTTGCAAAGCCTAGCTAACTGTCATCACTTGACTTTTTGTAAGCAAAAGCCACCACCATCATCATCACTATGCATGTATTTGGACAAGACTGTTTTTATAGAACTTCAAATTGCCATGATAAGCGACTGTTCCACCATATTTTCTGCTTCAGGGAAACCAAAGAGTACACAGCACGGTTGATGTACTGTCTAGAAGTCCACAAATAACTTGCAACAAGTCTATAGCACTAGGTTTGTTTAGACAGAATACAGATCAATAAATCCTCAGTCTTTTTCTCTATATCCTTCTATATAATGTAGACTTATATAATGTAGTTATGTAGACTATTTACATATGCAAACATACCACATAAGCCCTATTTTCCTTTTACCAGTACTTCATAGTAAAGTTCATCTCCACTTACATTGCTTTTCTATGCCACTTCTTTCTCCCAGAATTTTCCATGATTTACATTATAGGAACTATATTTTGCTGAAAGGCTAGAACAGAGAAACTGGGGTAATAAAGGTAGTAGGAGTTACTTCAGTGTGTCAGAATACTGGCAGAAAACATTAATAGTAGCCACATAAACCATTTGTCCTAAATGTTCTGACCTAGTTATTTTCAGCTATAGGCTTGATCATTTCAGAAAAAATCGTGAAGTGAGAGTCTGAGAGTCTGCTTAAACTTTGTTTATAGTTTTTATTGTATTTCACTATTGGGGTCTGCCCTGCGTTGTTTTATTAAATGCTTCTAAATTTTCAGTAAGCGATTTTAGAATTGTGGCAGGTTATACATATGTTAAATTTAATACACACATACACACAATACAGGAAGAGAACAGAGATGTCCCCAAGTTCTGCTCCTGCTTAATGCAATATTTCTTTTTAGCACAGACAGAAGAGAATCTGCTACGTCAGTCAAATCAAGGTCTGTTTTAAAACACCACAGTGAAAAAAGAGAGCCTACTTCTGCTAGCTCCTATATATAAACAAATACAAAGATAATTTAATTTAATTTGGACATCATTTCATGCTTTGGAAATCAAGGAGACAATTTCTCATAATTTGAAAGAGATCAAAACTAACCCTCCTTAAAAAAAAATTAAAAGCAGTAGGAGTAAATCTGCTGAGACACCAGGCAGATAAATCACCTGCCTCATCTCTGTAAATAAAAGGAAAAATCCATAGCAACACATATTGCAGAGGAACTTGTTTTATAAGCTGCAACAACAATCAGTACAACTGCAAGTAACAGAATAAAAGTCAGATTCTCTGCTGGGGTGTCTACTTAAGCCATGCTGATATTAACAAGAGTGTTAAATGATTAGTCAGAAAAAGTTCCCTGTGGCACACAATAACTCCTGAAATCCATTGACTTAGCACACACCATCATTAAGAGAAAAACCTTTTACTAATTGTTTTAATCCCCAACATGCTACACATACTACTGCTTTTCTCAAAATCCAACTAGGTTTCAGAACAAACTACATCTCCTCTCACCAGATACAGAATCATACCGCATCATACCCAGCTAAAAAGAGGCAACAGAAACTCCTCAGCTCTGAATTAACCATCAGTCTCCAGCACTGCCCAAAACAAAACACACACCCTTTCCCCACTGATCTTAAGCCACTGTCTGAGACAAATTGAGCCAGAGTGGTGCAATGCCTTGCATTATTACATCCAAAAAAGTAGGAACACTGTCTCCAGCTACATTGAAGTCATAAAAACAAGTTTCTCTGCTAACACTGAGATAGGACCCTTTGGGATTTTTCATAGCTTTGAGGGTCAAATGCTACAAAAAGAAAAGGGAGAATATAACCTTGGGAGACCCCAGGTAACCCTGCAATACTGTCCCTCTCTGTGCCTCTAAATACTTGAATATTTTCAGAAGTTTGGCAGAAACATTTAAGTTGCCAAGCAACCAGAGCTGTAGAAGCAAAGCACTGGATATCCACTTATTAGTGTTACTTTAAAAAATATATATTTATATATCTATATACAAAGTTTATATATATATATATATATATATATATATATATATATATTACAGTAAATAAATCATGATTCCATCTTCTATCAAAAGTGTGAATCTGTTTGAGATTGAGATATCAACAATTTTTGACAGATGAGCTACACCAGATAGGAATGAAAACATAATTACACATTTTCTCCATATCTAGTATAAGCATACACTTGTTAAATGTTAGTCAAAACTAATTCAATCTGTGTAAAGATTACAGAATATAGTTTAAAAAATGAACTTAATGTCTCAATAGAGAAATTCATTGTAAAAGTCCCTGTCTAAATACAGATGCTAAGTTGAGGAGAGCTTAATACTTCAACTAACAATTAACATTTTCTGGATAAGACAACCTTATATCTGTATAATAATCTAGATCATTTCTGAAGAATGAGTTTGTGGGGAGAGGGTAGGAAAAAGTTGATCAATAAATGTATACAAATATATGCATGTACATATAGCTAGATAGATGTGTGTGTGCATGTAATAAATATATTATACAAGCACACATACCACCAAGATACTGGTTCTACTGAAAACAGTGATAACAGCTACTGGATGCAGATTTATAAATGCAGATAAAAGTTAAAATGCATTTAGCATTTCTTTTTAAGATATAATATGATCTCAGTAAGCAAACTTTAAAAATTATAGATTTTTTGAGTGCTTAAGTCTGTGATTTTGGAAACACAACTCTTTTATTTCTGTAGCTTTTGAAAGTCTTATCCTTTTCTCTAGTTCACCAAATAGATACACTATAAAGGAATTGCACAAGCACAACAGAATCCAAAGGACTGTATGCATATTGTATGCATATGTATGTATCGCTGTTTCAGAAGTTTAAAACAGCAACAACAGAAGCAGAGGGGATTGTTTCTCACAAAACAATTGTTGCCTCACAAAACAATTGGAAGAGGCTTAAAATTTTTGAAGTGATACTCAGATGTCTGGTTAGTTTGGACCAAAATGGGATAAATTAGTCAAACCAGGTTCATGTTAGCTCCAGAATTACTACACTCTACAAGATCAGTTAAGTCAATATCTCAGTAACTATATTTACTATTATTCACTAAATTTAAGCAAAATGCACTGAATTTGTCCATTTATTGGAAAGACACCTTCCATGTTAACAAGAGAGACTCTCCTGAAATTATATAGGCATTGTCTTTCACTTGCTCAGTTTAAGTTAGAATTTCTTTAGATAGAATTTTAAAGTAATATAAAAGCATATTATATTTGAATTACATGTATTTATATATCTTAAGTCCATATTAAACATAGACATTATATTTTTTATTCTAATATATTGAAAATAAAATCCTTTATGAGAAGGCATATAGGAAACTGCAAGTGAAAAGGGACTGCCAAGAGAAACATCAGCACATAGTACAGAAATTTGCAAGTTATAAATAAGTTAATATCTCAGAAATCCATGAGTATGACCCCTGTCCCCAGCCCCAGTTCCAAACACGAAAGACCCCCACTAAGACCTCACTTAGTGTCTAGTGGACACCGGTGGCTACTGTGGCAAGGGAGGCTACCTGCTCCAGCTGCCAAGGACCTGTTCCATGGACTACAGCTTCTTCGTACTGGAGGGTGAATGGAGGGCCACCTCATTGTGCCATGCCAGCCTTTCACAGCAGTCTTGGCCAGCTGTAGGGTAAACAATGTTCACTAGTGGCTACCCCTGGAGGGTCTTCAAGCTGAGACAGTTGTCTGGAGCAGAAAAAGAGTCCCTTTTCTGGGGGAGTGGGAGGAAGAAAGACAAAGGCTTTTGTTCACATGAAACTTCATCATCCACTCAAAACCCAGCAGATTCTGCCTGAAGAGAACACAGAGAACAGCCATTTCTATGAAAAATACAGGGGGTGGGGCAAAACAAACCTTTTACTTGCCCTCAGGCTCATCCTTCTTGGATGGGAACAGGTAGTGGAGACATGCTTGATGATTTTAAGAGTTAATACGTTCCCTGGAGTCTTGGTTTCTTCTGATCCAGTGGCCAATGGCACCTAGCTCCACATTTGTTTCCAGAGAAGTTCCTTCACTACTCATGGCTCAAAGCCCAATCACAGCTGAAGCACACCAAGGGAAACATCAGACGTGACTTGACACAGTGGAAGAAGAGAAAGATAGAAGCATGGAAAGGAGTCTGCCAACATGAGGATGAACCAAAGACTAGGGAAAAAAGTTGATGAGCAATAAGGCAGCTGCCGGGCCTTCCCCTACCTCCTGCTTCACCATCATCACCTTTTGGGGAGCCACCTTCCACGCTCTCTCTCCAGCCCATACTGGGACCTACACTCCTCTTTCCCAGGCAGCTAGGGCCTGCCCAAAAGCCAGGCTCAGACCGTGGTCCTTCAGTGAGGGCCTTTCTCCAGTGAGGGCCTGTGGCCACCTCAGATGAAGGATGAAAAGGAGCTGCTAGAAGTAACTGGGATAGCCCAGGGAAAGGATAAGGTCGCAGGAGATCATACATGGGACCCTAACATAAGGATCCATGAAGACCTCATGGAGGTCCTGGGTGCTCTGCTGGTACTCACTCAAATATCCAACTTCACATGACACATGAGCTCTAACGCTGCTCTGCCTCTTACATCATTTACTCATATATTCTGCTAAATCTCACTGAATTGCATTAACTCTTTACTGTCCTCATGCTGGGAAGAAGTGGGGAAATTTGAAACCTTTGCCTCTGTTCTCATCTTCCTGTTCCTCTTTGAAGCCAAACATCAAATGTTTTAGCTCTTTCAAAGATAAACAAAGAAAACTGGTTTCCTAGCAACAGAAATTGCTGCAGAGCTCTCTGAAGTCTCTCCTGGGTGTTTTCAAGGCTTTGCCCATTTACTAACATCTGACTAAAAGTACTCACATCATGTTATCATGATTTGTTCAAACAAGGACAAACCTACATTGCTTTTCAGCACTGAAGATGGGGTAACACATGGAGTTAAAAGACTTCATATTCATACATTCCTTCAAAAAAATAGCATAGAATTTCCTTTCAAAATTGCAGAAAAAACAAGTAGATACCATATATGTCTGGAAGGCACAAGCAGCTTTATTTCATTGAAGCATAGTGTACTACCATGATCTACAAAACCAAGCATGCTCTATTTCAAAACACAAACCTAGAAAGACCTTGAATTACTGAACAGATAATTTTCCAAATTTATGAAACTCCATTCCAGGTGTATCATTACAGATATACTCTTGTCATTGTCATTAAAAAAAAAAAAAAAAAAAAAAAAAAAAAAAAAAAGCAGCTGACTAGGACTGTCTGATGGAAGAAAAGAATTAAATAGAAGTATTTGACCTGCTTCAGATGCTTTCTGACCTTTGAATACAACATATTTAAACATATTGGGGGATATAAAATTTTGATTTTTGCAAGGTAGGGCTGTCTTGAGGATTTAACTGCCAGGAGATGCCACTGAGATTAAGTGCTTAGTAACACTAAAATAAAATGAAGAGAACCTGTGCAGTTATATTAATCAAAGTAATAAAAGGAGGTAAGGTGTATTCCTTAATGTATCTGTAGGCCACTTCTCGTCAAATGTTGCAAAGGACACTCCAGAAATGGCCATTACAGGATGTAATTGACCATTCAAAAAAAAAAAAAAAAAAAAGTAAATCAATTTTAGAATAAGAAACTAAAGTGTCTATGAATCTTCTCTAGTATGGAAATACCCATACTTTTTTTTTTTTTTTACTGGAATTATATGTGCATAACATATGCACAAAGAAATATTTGTACACTTCCTGTTTTAAGGACATCTTTGTTTCCTCACCTTTTGATTATTTAATATCAAGAAAAAGCAAAAAATTATATAACTCACAGATAAAAGATAGAACCAACTGCAAGTTTTATTTTCCTTCAGGGAAACAAAATGTGTGGAATCACAGAGGGAAAAAACAGAAAACAGGAAAAAATTTTGCAAAGGTATACAACCGTGACACAATTACTTATTGAGCATGAAGTTTTGGTCCCTTATTCCAAGTGAAAATGTAACAGAACTGGGAAAAAATAGACAATAGGAATAAATAGAGGTATAACAGGTTTTTCATATAAACAGCAGGTAAGAAGGCCCATCTTCTACCAGACATCACTATAAGAAGTTCATAAGAAAATTACAGGCTCTGTTTTCTTCATAACACATTCAAAAATACAGCTTACTCTACATATTAAAAATAGAGGTTGCAAAACTGTCTCTCACTACTTCTGTCATTTGTGCCAGCTTGAAGCCTGAAAGGTTCCCCTGAGTATTCAGATAAAAGCCATCCACCAGGACTAGACTACTCCAGTCACCTCATCAGATACAAACTCCTAAGACCCTCCTTTATTGCACCCATCTTTAAGATATCTATGAATCTTCCTTGAATTGCCCTATATATCAGCTGACAGTGTTATAGACTTTTATAATTACATTAGAGTAGTTAAGAGTGAATTGGGGGCATCCCAAGCTGTTTTCAATTAGCAGTTGTCAGGTATAAAGACATTTAACCCAAATAAGCTCCACCAGAAGTAAATATTTACCAGCTAGTTGTAGCTGCACGTAATACCAAATCTGAAGCTTGAAGAAGAAACAGAGATTATGCTGTTTAGCCATTCTCAGTGTCATCTCCTTCAGAAGAATTGCTCATGGTTATGTTTTTGAAGTCACTGCACTAGTTTTATATCCAACTTCATAGTTATGAACTTCAACTCCAACTTCATCCTTATCTACCACACTGTGCAACTAGGACATGGATCCCATCTGCTTGGTTACTCACTATCTAATTAGAAAACTGTAAGTGAGAGTAATCCCAGAGTTTCTGTCTTTATGATTAAGAAATATGTCTGGCAAAGTTCAGTGTTTTGTAAGGCTTGGCCTGATTGAACAGCTAAAAGCTTAATAAATGAAATAAAAAGAGCTTGTCACTCACTGGCAGCTATACCAGTCTAGCCTCTTTTCTATAAAATCACAGTACCATAAGCTGTCTTTAACTATGTATTCATGTTCACTATTTGTTATACAGGGAAGAACAGTTTCTTGCTGACCACAGTTAAACTAGCCATAAAGTTTTATTCATGAGTCATAGAAATAACAAATTTTTATCTAAAATGCTGCATAGTGTTTGCCTTAAAAATTCATGATGCAAATGTGACACATTTATGTAGTTAACTAAGACCCAGTTCAGAACAATTCTGTTGTGTTTTCCACAGAATAGGCAATTCAAATTCCCTTCATTACAATTCAATGACTCAGCTGCCGACAATGAAACTAAATCCACTTTGTTCAAACAGTACTAAGCCATACTGGCAAATTGACACCTGGCATTAAAGTGTGCTGTGCAAAAGTCTGGCTGTCCATTTCACTTATCAAGTAGAAATTTGTCACAAAACGAAGAGAAGTGCTTCGATCTTCTTAAATAATGATGGAAGGGGGAGGGGAGGATGGCCAAAAGTTGCCTCTGATCCAGACAAGTGTTTAATTTCCTTTTTGATTTTTTTTTTTCTAATTTCTTTGTATGGAATGTAGATATCTTTCTTCTTTAAAAAAAAAAATCATAGTAGAAAACTAATATCTTGCTCTTTATGAATGTGAACCTAGAACAGCATTTCAATAAAATTGTTTCCTTGAGGAAGGAAGGCAAGGAGAACTCACTCAAAATCACGCAACAATATCAACTCATATTTGCTAATGCTCCTAGTCAACATGAAAACATTTTTGGCCAATAAAATATTTGAACAAAACCATTTCACGTGGCTTTGGGTATCAGCACAGTAGCAAATTCTTAGACTATCTCTGACTATCATGTATCCAACATATTTTTCTATTTTTGCAAAATTTTGCACCATTTGCACAATTCACTTCAAAATATTATGCTATTATTTTCAGGAAATAAAGAAATACTGTCACATCTTAGTAAGATGAGACTGCTTTCTTTTCTTATTTTTATAACACATAGATACCTATGAGGAGACTGGTTAAGTCAGCTGCAACACAAACAAGAAGAATAAATTAAAATAGGAAATACAGAGAATAACTAAGTAAGGAAAGCCATACAATATCTTAATTTTACAGGTAGTAAACTGTTTCCCTTCAGTTGAAATACTTGAGACTCAGTCTGTGTCTGAGCTGTTAGTTGAATTAAGTGAATACAATAAAGGCCCAGACAGGTAAAATGTTTAATGGTGTTCTGAAAGCAAGATTAGCAATCTAGAATTATATGCCTGCTATAGTGCTGCTATGAGTATTTTATACTTGCAATTTGACTGTTTAAAACACCACATTACAATGTTTTTTTGATACCTTTTTGAAGAGCAGTAATCAATATTTTTTTCATGCTGTATACCAACAATATTGCTGTCTCTGAAGTCCCACACATTGGTTATGCTTTCAAAATGGAAAGAGACATGATGTGAATGCTGAGAGCAACTCATCTAATCAGAAGAAAAAAATAGCTTGCATTCATATAAACTCCTGCAAAGCCATGCCACATTTTCAATTTTTTTTTTACCCTGCATTAACATTTCATGGAAAGGCAGCACAAAGATAGAAAGCAAACAAACAAACAAAACAAACAAACAAAACAAACGTAGTGATTCTTGAATAAAAAAACATCATTATTAATAGTTATTATATTACATATAATATATATGTATATTATATATATGTAATATATTATATATATTACATATAATATATATAATATTATATTATTATATAATATTATATATGTTATATATTATATATTATATTGTATAATAATATTATATAATATATTATATATATTATATTATATTATTATATAATATAATGAATATTATATATAATATATTATTATATTATATATAAATGGAAAATAAAAAGTTAACATTATTCAATACAAATTCAATACAAATTCTGAACTTAATGTTTTAAGTGGCTTAAAAAGCAGGCAAAAGGTATTAATTCCAATGTGTACATTTATGTAATTACTGATAATATGTTGTATTTATATTTATAGAAATAGCCACAACTTAAAAGAAGGAAATAATAAAAATACTTTAAAAAACAAACATGTGCTTTGGAAAGAAAAAATGTGTAATATCTACTATATTATCATTTTGATCCCTATTTAAAATTTAAAAGTTGCAGAGTGGTTTCCATGAGCATGTTTGCTGTACATCAATCTAGCTGAATGAATCTAGCTGGTAGCAGAATCACATCAAGCAATTGCACTTGCGCAAAGGAAAAGGGGGCATAAAATTTGGCTTTTGGCCACTTACCTAACAATTATTTAGCATAGATTTCTGATGTCATTTCAAGGCACTGCCCACTTGCTTCTTATCAGGTGAGTTACAAAACAAAAGAAATTCATAATTTTTATATTAAAGTACCTAACGTTTAGTTCTACTTATTCACTCCGAATTATGTGGTATTTATGTCAACCCCACACAAGCAGACAGTCTTTCAGCCTTCTAGACCACTCAGAAAATATGCTAGTATGTTTGGGAATCTTTACAGAATGATACCATAGATTGCATTCCCTTCTTTACTGCAACAGGACACACACACGCAATGAAGTTACTGAAGAGCCTTCAGCTCTTTACAGATGAATAAAAGTCTTCACATTAAACTCAACAGACATATTGATTCTTCTTTGTTTTACTTTCCTGACACTTTGTAATTTTGCCGAGAACGCATGTCATCCATGCATTCCAAACAAAATTACAAGTGTCAACTGTAATAAGCAACAATAAACACACTCAAGCAAATTCTTCTCTGATTTTAAAACTAATGAAGAAAAAAAGACAGAGGAAAAAATGTCACAAAGTCAATATTCCATATCCTTGTATTCTTGGTGGGTAGCATACTGAATTTAGCTTTCAGTGGCATATTATGACATCTTGTCATTCATTTTTTTACTTCCATATCATAAGAAAAAAATATATATTGGCACCTAGTAAGGTGCAAATTGACTTATTTTTTTTAACATGGAAAATGTCATATTTTTAATGCATCTTCAGCATCTTCAGAAAGAAGGGATAGAATAACTGGAAACTAAGAGAATGGGCAATAAGCTGCTTCTTTTTGCTAGGGTTGTTACAATTTAGTTTAATAATGAGATAGCTAGTTTTTCCTTTGTTTTCTTTTCTTTTCTTTTTTTTTTTTTGTTCACTTTAGACAGGTACATTGTAACCTCCTTCAAAGTTTTCATTAGGTAGCCTATTATTCCCTTGAAATAAATTGTACTTTATGCATTATTCATTAGGGATAACAAATCTTCACAGTAGCCACATAGGCTGCAGTATTGCAGAACTGCTTAAAATTCTGTAACTTCCTTTTCCATTTCTGTTGAATTCAGGTCTAGCCTAATCTCCATGTATAATGCTATATCTCTAGCTATTTCAGATATTTCAATGCTGAAGGAAATGTGTATTCTTTACTTTATAAGTGCTAAATAAAGTACCTTAATTTTTATTTATCAAATGCTTGTAGTTCACTCTATGTATGATAGTTTCTTTTCTCTTTCTGTTACTGATGTATACATGTCTACTTCCAAAAGCACTGGAAGTCTAAATAGAATATTTTAGTGATATTCTCTTCTCCTAAAGTTCTTTTTTTTTTTTTTTTTCCAAAAGTCTGCGTAACGTTCCATCAGTAGTTTTCTCTGCTCATTAAGACTACAACTAATGTTTCCCTCATAGTTTCCTAACCAGCTCATATATTATACTCTCTGAAAGGAACATGCGTGAAAAAAAAAATAAAATACAGAAAATGAAAAAAAAATCCTTTCACATGACAAATTATATTGAAAATGATGCAGATAGTGAACTAATAAGTCAAGTAGCTTTCTTGGGTCTTCTGATTTCTCTCTCTAACCTCTACATGTTTCTTCTAAACAATGTAATGTAAGAACAGTCAAAAACAGTATAGTTCAGCGGAAAGGCCACCGCAGAGAGGCACAAACCTTAACCCTGTTCATGACTGAACTATTGACCTTCCATGAGTCACTTTTATTTTCTATTCTACTCCCTTCATCTAGTGCTTTTTTGCATCATTTCTGCTTAGTGCATAAATAAGAACATCCAGACTGTTGCTTTCTAGCAACAGTCTAGTTACAAACACTAGCAAAATCCTCATCATACCAACAAACTCCAGAAACTAAAAAGAAAGTCATTAAAAAAAAAAAAGGAAAAAAAAAAAAAAAACAAACTTTTTTTACCTCCAGTCACTCACCTCATATATCTTGCTCTTCATTTCCCCTCTTACTTTTTTTGTCACTATCTATTTTCTGACACTACTCCCAGTTCAGCTTTAGTAAAGACGTATAGAATTCTGGAAAATCAGAAGTATAGACATTTAGAAAAGAATGAGAAAATAACTCGATATTACAGAATGAGAAAGAACTCATCATTACAGCCCTGGTGATTTACACCCCTGCAATCTTTCAAACTAGAGTATCTTTGCTACATTAACTGCTGCTGTAGTCCTGTGCAATTTTTCTGCCACTTTTGAAGCCAAATATACTATCACAAATTTTCCCAACTGAAAGTGTTCTTCTTTAGTTGACTAGCTTTTACATAAATTATGAGACATAGAAGTTCAAAACATGTCTTCTGTAATATTGTTTTTTCTATTTTTATCTCTGTTGGACTTGTTTCTTTTTGATCTCTGGGTGAAGAAAAGCCCTTTTTTTTTTTTTTTTTTTTTTTTAATTTAAAGAATGCAGATTCTAACTGGTACCATTATGTAAAAGAAGATCATAAGATTTTCACGTAACCTATATTTTATTCAGAGAGATGGAGGACTATCTATAGCTTAGATTATGGGACTAGAACATGAGCTCTTGAACTGACACAAATGTTTAGTATATATATTTTGCAGAGGATAAATTTTCACATTAAATATACAGACACTCATACTGAATGTCATTAGGGATTAGCATAATATTTCTGTTAGTAATAGTAGCTTATTTAACTGAGCTACACAGTGTAGTCAAGTGCAAAACAATGTGATGGTGAGAATGAGCTTAAAGCTCATTTTCAGAATGGGTTAAGGAGGGAGAACGACCACTTTCAGAGCAACAATTTTTACCTTAACTACTTTATTTTCAATAAAAAGTACCTGTTTGTAACTGCTTGAGCTCCCTTCTATATTCCAGGCTTTTCTCCCTTTCTCTCTGATGCTCCTCACTGCAGATTCTTCACCCAATAATATGTACGAAACTAAAATTCCACACTAGAGTCAAGGAAAAATGAAAATGTTGTCTTTTAGGGTACTTGATGGTGAAAAACAGCCATCTGTATGTCAGATATACTTTTTTCAATGTTATGTAACTCTCAAACAACAAATACAGTATTTTATGTTATTACTATTGTTATTTGCTATTGCTACTGCAACTGAACAATTAGGGAAAAATATTCCTTTCTTAAACACTTCAGTATTAATTCTATATCCACGATTTCCATGGTTGTTAAGTATGTTTTGTTTTGTTTTTTTTTAATCCAATTCCACTCCTTACATTTCCAATAAATGTATGAATGTTATATGAGCAGTGGAGATTAATTTTACACAGTGGATCAGAGAAGGAGACTATCCCTGATGTTCAGAAAGATGTTGTGACTTTGGTAGAAAGCACAAAACACAATATCAATGTATCTTTTGTGAGCAATGGAGTTTCATTTGGAAAGATGTTTCCACAAGGAAGATCTGGTGTTCCTTGCATATTTTCAAAATAATGCTACTAGCCCTAATTTTTTTTTGGTTTGAATCAGTCGTCATTCTTATTGTAAAAGTATGTTTACCTGAGAAAGGCCGAGACTGATAAGTTGAATACAGGAGAGAGGAAAAGAAACAAATTAAGCCAGGGAGCCAGGACACAAATTGATCTGTCTTTAACAGATAACTCTAAGGTGGAAAATTCTTTTTGATCTCTGCCTCAATTTTACTCTAAATCATATAGAGAAAAACCTAGAGACTTCATACTGCTTTGTACCCCTATGTAAATACAGTTGAAACAATGGAGAGTGGTTCCATGTGTTAAAATACTGACAATAGTATTTTGCTATTTGGATATGCAATTATATATGCATATAACTATTTCACTACAGATATATTTTTCAGATAAAGTTACTAATTCATAGTTGGAGGAAAGGAAGCAAAATATGCACAAAAGGAAAGAAGATGAAATATTCTGGGTTGAAATTTGCTTCAGGTAAGTGCAATATGAATTATTTTAGATAATAACGATAGAGAAAACAAAAACACAATAATTTAGATGTCAGTAGTACCCATGACAAATTAGTATTTAGTGACAAAACATAATGAATTGATACAGCACATAGACCCCACTATGCCATATAGTTTTTGTGTCAAATTAAGTCAAATCAGAAGGAGGGTGAATATGAATAGATATTCTAGATTCCCAGTTCATGGATACGGATTTCAATTATTTTGCAAGTTCACTGCAGCATAATACATCCAAGCTGGTCTTCCTTGCCTGAGCAGCAATTTCTGATTACAGCAGACAGAATATCAGAATTTCCATTCTGTTGGGAACAGAACAGGAAGGATGGGAGAAATTGTTCGATTTTGTAGCAGAAAAAAGTTTGAAATTTCCTGATGAGCAGAAGATTCATTTGATGTAACTGAGCACCATTTGCTACATTTTCAACAAAACTGAGCTTGTCAGTAGCTGTTCCCCTGGTTCCTTCCATACTCAAGAATATCCTCATGTTGGTAGCTGAAGGTCATTATCAAGATTCCCCAACAATTAATATTATTAATCCCATGAATGGACGACCAGTCAGAATCATTTGCCATATTATTTCACACAGAAAAGTTTCGTTCTCTTTCTTCCAATGTTGATGATCACATGACCTCATGCAGATTTTCACAACAAACAGGAAAAAAGTCCATCTCCTTTATTTGCACTACTTACTTTACCAGTAGTTCAGGTCCTCAGAAAGCCTTTTTCTCATAATTTCCTTTCCCTGTTCCATCCTATGATTTATTATTAAGCTTTACGACTATTGCCTTCACATTGAAAGATATTCTGAAGACTCTATCATCTGCCTTTATTATTCATTGCATGTTTTTCTAGTGAAGAGCATTATGCTGAGGCAGTCTGTCATCACAGCAATTCCCTCAACATCACTGCTTTAAATATCTCAGCTGTCACAACAGGAGTGTCCACCACCATTGTGTATCTCATCATCTTAGCAACAGGAGTTCCTACCATGACAATAGACCCTTTGATGTTGTTGTTTGAACATTCTTCCCCATATAGTTTTCTCAGATATTTTTACTGAATAATCTTCCGTAAAATTACTACTGTCTGCTGAGGGCTCATTATTCTTCTATCTAATATATTATGAACATGCATAGATTTACAAATCCTTATCACCTAGTCCAAAACTTAGCAAAGATTTTTCTCTAAGACCTCGTCTGTATTCCCACAAACATTCTGTTGATAAATTTAGATAACATTTTTCCACTGAAGCCTAAAAGATGTCTAAGAAAATTTAATAAAAATATTCAATTGATACTTTCTGTTTGACATAATAATAAATATATTTATGTATTTTGCATACTAGCTGTAAATTTTTATGAAGTGTCCTATGGCTATAGCTTTAATCCACATTCTTTATATATATTTTGTTTGTTTGTTTCCAGATTACTATAAGTTAAACAAAAAAGTGAGGTTTGGCATACATAAAAATAATTAGCTCTTGCAAAATGTTTGCCCCAAAAAAACACATTATACTGGAATCAGAGATATTCTTTATTTAATGCTAAAATCATTTGTCACTTTTTTGATAACTTTTTTTTTTTTTTCAGGAAGAAACAATAACCATATCTTAATCCTACCAATGCCAAGGAAATTGTGTTATTGTATGTAACAAAAAACATTACTTGCATTTTTCCTTTCACAGTAACATTTCTTTTTCACATAGACAAACTAATCCTGTTTGAAGTTCATAAAATGGCTAAGAGATGTTGAGCAAATGTACAATTATTTAATCAAAAAAAAAAAAAAAAGCCTCATTTTTCAAAATAAAGGCACCTCTGAATATTTCCTAATCATTGTATTGGGAGTCAGATTACAAAATGTGAACTGGCATTCAATATTGCCAATTGCAAGACTGAGCAATAGCTTCTATTCAGCCCATGTCACTCACGAATAAACATGGATTGACTTAGAAAAAACACCAGCTCCAGGGTGTTTAAACCTTATTAAATAAAAACCTTAATTAGATCAGAAGCATCTGTGATACCAGAACAAAAAGGCACCTTTACACTGCATTCATTTTTTAATAGGAGTGATTGAATTTTTCATTGTTGAGTAAGACATTTTGAAATGTCATAATTTCTCATAGAGTCAAAATTCTTAGTAGAACAATATTGCAATTTCACCAGAGAAATCTCTGTTCTATGTATCTCAGTTCTAGGTGTTGATATTGAGCACAGGTCACTGAGGTCAGTGTGTTGCCGATATTCCTTTTTAAGTATACATATTAAGTACAGCCCTTGTAAATGTATAAATCTCTTTTTTTCTTTCTTTCTCTCCAGCATTAATTACATTTCACTTCTCAACAGAGAACTTCATATAATACTTTGGAGGACACTAACCTTCCGAAATGGCTAAGAATTATGAACCTCTGAAGAGTGAAGGCACCTTCCTGACTCAGGGAACAGTGTACCTTACTTTCTGCAAGGTGCAAGATTAAGTAAGCCTTACTTGTTGCCATTTTAATATGTGCTTCAGTAATTCGCCATTTAGTGTGAATCTTTGGCCAATACACCTAGCATTCCCAAGGACTGTTTCTTGGAATTTTTCCAACTGACAAAATGGCTAATAGGTTAATTTAAATATTGCATTGTCTAACTTATATTATGACCTATTCAAAATCTATCATGCCTAAGCTTCTCTGTAAGTCTTCTGGCTCATAATTATCTTGATCTTGGGAATTCAACTAAAAGCAGCCAGGTCTGAAACTTATAGCTTATTGTACCAGAAAATAATGTTGGTAATATCCTTTAAATTTCTAATATTCATATATTGGAGAAAATAAAAATAAAAATCATGAACCAGTCATAAAAAAATATCTTTATTACATCATCATATTCATGAGGGATGTAAATTTCTGTTTTCAAGAACTGTGTACAATATTAAAAAAAAAATCTTATTTTTCTAAGATCAGGATTCCTTCTAGAAGGGATAATTAAGATTGAAGACCATATTGAAAAAATGATTTAACACTCCTAAACATTTGTAGAATTTCATTAATTTTCTTATTGTTTTCTTTGAATTTTATTTTTTTTATTATTTGTTGGTTTTCCTCATATTATCATTTGTTTCATCTCATCCAAAACTGTTTTTACTCTAGCCATGAATGGCTTAAAGAAGGCTAACAGTCTTGAAATGCTGATATACACAACTTGAGTATTTAGATTTTCTGTATTCCAAAGTGGTTAGAAAAAAATAAATATATTAAAGTATTCCAAAGTATGTTTTTAAATACATGATAACATAAGTCTTTATATATATATATATATATATACACATATATATATTATTTTAGATGAGTTTATGGAAGAGCAAACTAGCTTTGCTTTCTAACTTTCGTTAAGATATATGATTTTTACAGCCCTAACAGGGGTTATCTGAGCAGTACCACAATGACATCTTGTGGCTACTTTGAGCCAGTATTGCAGTGTTTTATATGGTGAAAATTTCTACTGGATTTCCTAGAAATCTTCCTTGCATAAATAATAATAATAATAATAATAATAATTTAAAAAAAATAACAAGTAAAACTTGGCAAAGAGTCTGTACAAACCATCTGCCTATGACAGCAGGTCCTGGTCCATCTAATTCATGAGCAACCATTCCAGCTCTCCAATTTTTCTCACAGTGACTAATTAACTTTTAACTTTTTAAGACTAATTAACTTTTCACATAAACCACCTTCTGTGAAAGTGGCACTACACTGAGTGAGTGATGGCTGACTGACATAGCTGATAGATGAGTTTAAACCTGCAACATTTTTAAAAGAACTGTAGATAAATGGAAACTGAACATGAGAGAGTGATTTACAAAGTTGGGATCAAAATAATGCCTTGCACAATCTTTGGAAAGTTCCTCCATTTTATTCTTTCTGTGTTTTGAGATACACGACTGCTATACTCTTCAGCTGTTTGCACTTTTTAGTTTTCTGACAGTCCTCAGATATTTGATCTAGTATCCATTCTCATTCACTTTCCTTTCTGCATATATGTATTGCAATAAATATGTTGGGTTATGTTTTAACCTAGAGATATAGACTGAATGTTGACATTTGTATGACTATGTTTTCTGATGAGAAATTTATCTGACTCCTCATACATATTTCACTCCATTTCTATATCTTCAGTGGCTTCTAACTTTCAAGTGAACAATTTCAGTGACAGTTGCATTTTTTCCCACAAAAATTCACTTGCTAATAATTTGAGAAAAGCATAGTGGCCATGAAGTTAACTTTGTTTTCTCAATTTATTACTGCTAAAATATGGTAGCCCATAAGTCAAGAAATGAGAAGGCACACGTAGATCTTTTTACAGCAGATTACAATTACAGTATTGCTTGTTCATTTATGTAAACTAACATCCAAAACAGAATGAGGGTAGAGCAATTTTGTCCAACTCTACACTGGGAGATGCCTTAGACATCCGCTGGCACCCTTCACCAAGACACCTGAAATTCTGCTACTGTATATGCCAGAAGGTGCCACTTTCTTGGCAGAGGTAGGAATCCAGTTGCCTCAGGCACTTTGAAATTCAGGAAATGAACAGTGTCACACCTCAGTTCCCTAAGGAAAATGAACCAATATGCATGCTTGGTACACTGACATACAGCAAGAAATTCATTTCAAATTGCCTGATTAGGCAGAAAAAGGCCACATTTGCAGAAGAGCCTAATGCAAATTTTGCAAACTAGACATGTGCAACCCACCTCTAGACATACTCAAACAGTCACAGGCAGGTCTTGACAGCAATTCTGCATATGTTTTGGTTTGCTGGACAATAGATTGTTACTGGCTGTAGACTGGCAGGTAACATCAACCAACTCATCAGAAGCTCCTGTCTCTCCCAGACATGCTTCTCACAAGGTCTGGCTAAAAAATGCAGACAGTTCTGGACTTAGGACCCCACTCAGGACACCAGAACAGGACTAAGGGAGCCAGTACAGTGATGGTGAGGTGATAAAAGTTACAAGAGAGATTTAGATGAAGGCGTGGTTTGGGATCCAGTGCAGTCAAGAATAACAGGAGTGAGGAGCCAGGAAGGAGCATGGAATTGGATTATTGTCACTGTTAGAGAGGGTGACTAGCATCATGTACACAAACTCCAAGATAAATTGCATTTCACTATATCTTATCAACCTTTTCCTCACTAAAAATTAAAAAAAAAAAAAAAAAAGAGAGAGAAAAAAAATAAATTAAAAAAAATGGGATTCTCCTAGCCACCAAGTCATTTCTACAGTGGAAAGCATTCTTTCTGTGCTTCCTGTTGAATCTAGACAGAAGTGCAGCCAGGAATATGAGAGTCACAGGCCTAAGCATGATGACCTTAGACACCTCTACAGCACTTACCTGAGAAGACAGAAAAATAGAGCCTATTTCTGCATTTCTAACGTTTGTTCACATTAGATTTTGTTTTTTTTTTTTTTTTGTTTGTTTGTTTTTTGTTTTCTTTTAGTTAGATAGAATCATGTATAATCCTAAAATCAAAAACAGAACATAGCTTGAACCCACCTCTGTTTCTTGCCCAACCCTTGACAAGATTTCTTACAAAACACAATTTTCTGTTATTTTCAAAATCATTATATCCTCCCTAGGAGGCCTCCCTATATTCTAGAATTCAGGTCCTCTCTTCAGCCTTAAAACAGGCAAGTCCTTTTAAAGCAGTCTTGTATCTGTTCATTGTAATGGATGTCCTGTCCAAGTCCTATTCAACTCATTTCAATGTTTCATTGATGGGACAATCTAGGCTTCTGCAGAGGTTCAAAATATCACTGCCCCAGAACCACATCTACATCACCTATGGCAAACTGTTTATTTTCTATATGTTCCTTCTAATCTTTTGAGCGCAAACTATAAATGCCATACTAGGACAGAATGACCCCTCTTCACTACCCAGATGTTTGATATCATAATCTAAAGTGAACCTTTAAAAGAAAAATTGAATAACATTAAACTTTATTGCTTTTGTAAATTGTCCTGTAGCGCACGAACTATCCCTTTATTACTTTCTTGCTTACAACTAAATTGCACTTCTGTTGTATCAAAGTTAATGAACCAATAGAGTTAATGGAAGTGCTACAAGCTAATAAAAGTTTTGTTATGTGTGCAATTAAATAGCTTTAATTAATGTGTTTGTCTTACTGTTAATAAAAGTACTCTGCCATCTACACTGAAGAGTAAGAATTGCTGAGATTGTATAATAATGTATCTTTTTAGTAATAGAAATTGTCCAACATAGACCATGTTTCAGAGGATCAAGAGCAATACTTTCAAAAGCGAGCATGTAAGCTAAAACAAGGCCTGAAAAGTGTGAACTTGTTACTGGAGTCATGTTATTGATTCAGTCTTGAGTATGTAATTTATAAACAGCTTCAGATAACACTAATGAGAAGGATATTTATTGGCCCCAAAACTTATGTAAGTATGCAATGGACACATGCAGTGTTACATGGAAAAGTATATAAAAACAAATGTCATATGTGTATCTATATGGCCTTAATTAAACATGGTGTTGGTTTTGACTGGAATTTGAGTATCTTCTTAGCATCCAGATAAGAAGCATAAAACCAGTAGAAATGGCATGATAGAGACATGATAATACAGGCTCATAATTAGATGAGGAAATAGATGTAGGAAATGAAATGTCCTTTATTTAGAATCCATAGCTCAGATCCAGGATGCTGGATGGCTGGTTAATTGGTCACCAGTGCACACACCAGTCAGTACACTTCTTACCTATTCTGATATCCTACTGCAAAATAGGGGATGGCAACAGTCAGGCAGAGTTTAGCTGTCAAAACACTCTGACCTTCTGAGAAGTCAAAATTAGAGCCGACCCAGGAGCAAATAAATTTAGCCAATAGGTTTATATTCTTCCCAAGGTAGTCCTCAACTTGGAGACTCTGAGTCTGAAGTCAAACTCACATCTTATTTAAATTACTTTATTTCATTAATCAAGGTTTGGAAACCTTAAGAATCCAGGTCTGCTTCAGAGTTGCCTTTTCTTTGTTAATTTCTTGCTCCCTCCATTACTTGGCTAAGTTACCACCAAGTAGCAAGACAGGAAGAAATAAAAGACTGAGAACATCAAAACATTTTGTGTGTGTGTTTGTTTGTTTTTAGATTTTAGCTGAGGTAGCTGAGATCTTTTTAGCTAGGTAGCTGAGATCTGTGAACAGAAACACAGCAGGTTAGTAGCATCAAGAGCTGAAATAATGAACTCAGAACTGGTTTTAACAAATAGAAGAAGCCTCGAGTAAGCTGGCACAGGTGATGTGCTCATGAAGTTCATGGAAGAACACAGGGAGTGACTACAATTACTTCCCTTAGGGAAAAAAAAAAAAAAACAAACTGGTGTGTGGCCTTTGTTTTAGATAAATGTCTGTACCAGTTGAATGGATCAACTGGGTGTGTAAATGGCCTTCCCTGTGTTTAAAAAAAAAAAATAGATGTGAGTGTCTTCATGAGATAGGCAGGCTAGCAAGGGAGAAACATATGTGTCTCAGCTCAACAAAGTGAATAAGAACTGAGCAACCAACAAAATTAACTTAGAAGAAGGCTAGGGGCTTGACCTATCTTCAACCTATGTATTCCTCCCAACTGATCAGGATGTCCAGTGTTGTGACAGTGAGCAGAGATTGGTAATAGAAAACAAGCTTTTATTGTGATACAATTTCTATATTGTGCTTGTACTCTGTTTTCAATACATTGCTGTATTCTGCTAATTCAAAATCCTTTGTGGAGTCAAACAACTTTGATTAAGTAAATTGAGTATTAAAGCATTAATCCCTCCATGTGTGGAAAATCTAACAGAATCACAGCAGAGGGGATTGGGCACTGATATAACCTTGCATGGTTATGTAGAAATCATTGAAATTGGATGTACATGTGCTTAGCTTGCAAGCAAGCAAATGTATGCAAGCCTCTTCTTTACTTGATTGAGGCATATGCCTCTTCTTGATTTGAGTCATATTCAGTATTTTTTCCATGTCTAGATGGTGTGTAAATACAGCACATAGTTAAATTAACAAGATTTATTAGGGCTCAGGTCCTAATACCATGCATTGTCTACTTCCTGTATAATTACATCTATCTCTTGATCAAGCCAATGCTTATCTTACTCTTTAATAAACAAAAGTTTTTAAAGTCTCTTTCAAATATGTAAGTGGACCCGCTCTGAAATTTGTTGTGTCCCTTTTGAAATAAGATTACTACACAAATGTAATAACTAGGCACAACATTCTAGTAAGAGAATTCATTAAACCATGAATATGTAAAATCTTTTATTCCTATTGTACTGAGTTCATAATTTCCTTAGTTCTGATTAACATTTTTTTTTGTTTTGTTTGTTTTGCATTTAATTTTCTCTCATATTATTCTGCAACAGCCATTCTTATTTGGATTCAGCATTACAAGATGAATTTATAAGGCAACATGTTTTTCCATAATTAGAAAACTAGGAAGTTAGAATTTAAATCTAGGGTAATATAACGTTAGACAAAGGAAGCATAAGATCAGTTTTAAGTCTAACAAAGTAAAAAATATTGACCCATGCTTACTAACCCTTGGGATTAAGTTATTCAAGTTATTAAAAGAAGTCTGTCCTATATCATACCTCACTTTGAAAAGATAGTGTTTTCATGACTATTTTATTTGAATCCCTGATTGAATTGAAATATCTGTTTCATAAATTTTGCAGAGTACAAACTATAACCTAAATCCTGTAAAAAGCAAACCTTGATAAGAAACATCACTTCATCCCCACCTTGTGGAAATCTTCTGCATACACTGTTTTTAGTATAAAAATGAATTTCTTGACATGATCTAAACTATGTCAAAAATGTATCTGTAATATTTAGTACATTCAAAGAAATCCTCTTAAATTTGTCCTATTATGGACTTTACAGATCCAAAAGTGAAATCTTAGTTAGATGAGTCTAAGCTCATCACCAAAATCACCAAATGAGGGGATAAGAGGTGAGGAGGGGAGATGACAGTACTGCAGCAGATCAAAATTCATACCCACGTTATTGAATGGAAAGCTAAATCTGAGACACAGCTACTAAGAGTTGAAACATAGTGAATAGATATCATAGGATGTTGCAAAATACCACTATATTTCTGAGCATTAATCTTATCCATACTCAAAACAATTCAGTGAAGCACTGAGTATCTCATTTAAGTGGAAAGAGACATCGATAAATTATACTTAAAAAAAAAAAAAAAAAGCAACAACAAAAAACTTACCTTGATCTGAAGATGAGAGAACAGCTGTGTAAAACTTGTTTAACTGACAGTTCCCCTGTAAAATCCTCATCTCCTGTTTCTCTTCTGGCACTGAAAATGCATTATTCCTCTGGTATTGGAAATGAAGGCAGAAAAGCAGACCTAAAGAGATCCCTGCATCCCTAAAGGGATCACTGCATTCGGTTCTTTGCTATCATTAAAAATAAATAAATAAATAAAAGAAAAGAAAAAAATAAAAGAAGCAACCAGATTTTCAATGTGTAAATTCACCTTTCACCTCAATCAGAATGCAATCTTAAGTGCAAAACATATAAACTGGCTTCCTGCAGGATGTTTTAATTAATACTTTTGAATAAGGAAATTAAATTTTTAATTGATGTGTTTCAATGTGTCTCAAAGCTTGACAAATTGTGTTGGGTGCAGGCCTGATGACAAAAAGAACTTTAGAAGCTTGGGGCAGCAGTAATCCTGCATTGCGTCAGAATGCCAGTAATCAACCTTGTTTGGGTTTTTGGTTTCTGTACTAGAACTCTTATGGATGTTTGTTTGTTTGTTTTGTTTTTGTAATAGATCTTAATTAAACTATCCTTATCTCAACCTATGAGTTCTTTACTTCTTCATCTAGGGAGGGGGAGTGAGAGAGCAGTTGTGGTGTTTAGCTGCCTAGAACAGTAAAACCACCACAATTCTCATTCATGTGAGGCACAGCAAAATAATTTATTGAATAAACAAAACATTTCAGTTTCAGAAATAGAAGGTAATAAAAATACAAAAGGATGTGTTCACACAATACAGAAATGTCGTGGTTTAACCCGGCCGGCAGCTAAACACCACGCAGCCGTTCGCTCACCCTCCCCCCTCCCTCTCTGGGACGGGGGAGAGAAATGGAAAGTGAAGCCCGTGAGTTGAGATAAAGACAGTTTAATAAGACAGGAAAATAATAATAACAAAAATAACAACAACAACAACAACAATAATAATAATAATACAATGGTGATAATAGGTAAGTAATAATAGTATCTACAAACAAGTGATGCACAATGCAATTGCTCACCACCCGCTGACCGATGCCCAGCCTAACCCCGAGCAGTCCGGCTCCCTCCCCCCAGCTAGCCACCCCTATATATTGTTTAGCATGACCCCATGCGGTATGGAATACCCCTTTGGCTAGTTTGGGTCAGCTGTCCTGGGTCTGTCCCCTCCCAGCTTTTACTGCACCCCCAGCCTGCCCGTTGGCAGGACAGAGCAAAAGGCTGAGATGTCCTTGGCTTAGTATAAGCACTGCTCTGCAACAATTAAAGCATCCGGGTGTTATCAGCACTCTTCTCATCCTAAGCCAAAACACAGCATTCCACCAGCTACTAGGAAGAAAATTAATTCTGTTCTAACTGAAACCAGGACACTCAATACACTTTTAGGGTTTTCTCTCTTTCTCAACATATTCATTTCATTTACGCACACTGAAACAGTAATATTTCTGCATTTTACTAAGTTCTGACTGCCACTTCCCTCCACTTATTTTAGTATCCTCCAGCTAATTTGAGTAAACCATTAAAGGATGGGCCAGAAAAACCTGTATGACACTAAGCAATCTTTCATAACTTTGTTTGCTATCATGTAGCATTCTCAGGCCAGCATATTTTTGTGCTTATTGCTAGACAAATATAGGATTAAAAAAAAAAAAAGCATTTCTGAGAGCTGGAAACTTGTGTAAAAGATGCAGCAAACAGAAGGAAACTAGGAGATAAGACTAGCTAACAAAAAAAGCTGTGGACACTTTACCACCTACATTAGTCAGAGAATCCCACCCTTTGAATTAAATATTCAAGTCAGGGAACATACAATTCTTATCACCCCAAATAATTATAAAAACATGAAATAGAGAGTCAGATTAGGACAACTAGAATGATTAGATAACAAAACAAGCAGATATTAGAAGAAAAATATTTGTGCTGCCTTGTCTTTCACCTCTTATCAAAGAAATTTCTCAAGTGAATTTAGAAGGTTTTGAAAATAGCCAAAAAATAAATAATAATAATAATAAATAATAATAATAACAGCAACTGGATAAGCTTTTTGAAAGCTGGACAAGCTGTATGTTTCTTGGGAGAGCAGTTAGTCCTGCCTGGGCAGTGTTATATGCAAATTCATTTGCCATAAAGGATATATCTTGCTGGTAATGTGAAAATATAACACCTTCTGAACCTGAAAGCAGGCATTTGCACTATTTTTAATTTCCTTGGTTTTGTTGGGCTAATCTTTTCCATTATGACCACTACTTTTGTAAAGAAAAATAATCAGCAAGTGGTACCAGCCTAATCAGACAGTCTGTATAGCTCTTAGTGTTCAGTGGTACATTAGTAGGTTTTGGAAATGTGAATACTCAGTCTCTATAAGACTTTTTCAATTTCTGAAGTCATTGGGTAGAAATGCAAACTACAGGAGACTGATTAAACAATAGAATCAAGTAAATTTGCATTCTTAAGGAAAGAACTTGCTTGTTTTATTTGCTCTAATTATAAGCTGTATAAATTCTTAATACTCTACCCATCTTTTCTAGAACACAACAGAGAAATTCCACATATATTTGGTGGTTTTACTCAGGTGGGCAGCCACACCCCACCACAACCGTTCTCTCACTCCCCCTCTCCTCAAAGAGGAAGGGGGAGAAAATACAACACAGAGAACTCAAGGCTTGAGATGAGAAAGGTTTAATTAAAGGGAAGAAAAAGAAACAAAAGAAAGAGTAAGTCCGCATGGAAACACAGAGAGAAGGGAAAAAATTATTCTCTACTTCCCATCAACAAGCAATGTTTGGTCACATCCTGCAGGGCCTCAAAACTCATAGTGGTTGTTCAGGAGGAACAGCCCCCTCCCCCACGAGAGCCCCCCTTTTTATTGCTGAGTGTGACATCAGGTGTTATGGAATATCCCTTTGGTTGATTTAGGTCAGCTGCCCTGGCAATGTCTCCTCCCCATCACTTGCCCACCCCCAGCCTGCTGGCTCTTGGGGGCTTGGAAGGAGTCCTGATGCTGTGCCAGCACTATGCAGCAATAGACACAACACTTGAGTGGTATCAGTGCTGTTCCAGCTACAAGTGCAGAGCACAGCACTGTGTGGGCTGCTGCAGTGAAAAGGTGACTCCAGCTCAGACAGACCCAACACAATATAAAACCTTTCTGCTGCTTGTTATAATTCTGGTATTATAAATAAATTTGAAATTCTTTTTTCATTCCATTCACCACTTCTATGTGATCCTCTTACACGGTGTCAATGACTGAATCACTTTGCAGTGACTCACAGACTCCTAGATCTTTCAGCTTTCTTTTAGCTTTGTATTTCTTTTAGATATTCCCAGACGTTGTACTGTCAAGGGATATTATTATCACTAAAAATGAACTCTTTATTTCTTACTTGTAAATTGTCCACAGCTTTTTTCTCTCAGGACTTGTATCTGGGATCTACAAACACTGCTAAATAGTTTCACATCTCATCTAAACTTCTCCTTCCATGTGTTGTCCCCCCCTCCTCCCCCCCATTTCCCACTCATTCAGCTCTGCCCTCCAGTCTCCTATCAGAATGTGATTATCACCTCCTTGGCTGGGTTATCACTCCATCCCTTCTTCCTGGCATGACTTGTCCCTGCTCTGTGTTTATTCTCAAGGCTCCCTGCTACACTGCATCAATTTCTGATTCATTTTCATCCCTTTAAGGCCTTTAGTTTTTTTTTACCCTGCCATCTTTCATTTTGTCTTGTCTTTCCATTGTTTATTTTTTTGTTTGTTTGTTTTTTGGTTTTTGTTTTTTTGTTTTTTGTTTTTTAAACACATCCTCTTTATCCTGGTAGCAATACCCATTTGCCATTTTCCCATTTTTCCCTCAATTAATTTGCATATCAATTCATCTACCCCAATTCATCAGAATTGTTTGCTTTCCACCAGCTCCTGTCTCTCTCTGGCATAGGCCTACACAAATCAGCAAAACATCAATGTCACGCATCACGTATGGAAGCACTGGTGGTTATGTGGCAGCTAAAGAGAGACACTGTCACCATCAGCATAAGTATTAACATGTGGAAAGTGCAATGAACCAGAGGAAAAAAAAAAAAAAAAAAAAGCTCAGATAAATATATTTTAAAATTAAGTGCCGACAGTCCCTTTATCTGCATTTAAGCTCAGTTCCAGGTCTCTTTCCAGACTACAGAGTCTGACAGAAGTAACATTGAGAGGAGAGCAAGAAGATGTTTCACACATTTTTTATGACATTAATGTCAGGCTTTCACAGTTAACATGCTTTAAACTCTGCCAACATTTCCACTTTAACTAGAAATCCAACTGGAGATATTTTGCCATTTAAGTTTATGTAGTCCTTTATTCTGGTGCCTTATCCTGTACATAGAAGGCTGACTTTCTTTGCAGCCAGCTTTTAATTACCTTTAACATAAAATATTTGCCAAGAAGCATATGTCTAACAAACTTCAGAAAGGAAATCCAGGGTTCAGGAACCCAGTCAGGATCCCTTCTCATCTCACATTCACTGATTTCTCTCCCTAACCATCTTTTCTGATTAAACTATACAGATCCAAATTCTGTACTGCAGTCCTACTGCTCTGCTTCATGTGCTCATATTCCAATAACTTATTTTCTCTAATATAAGGTACCTAAACTTCAGCCTTTTTGCCTCTTTCTTTTTGCTTGTATGAATTGCCACTTTGTCATGTGCTGCTCTCAGGAAAACTCCTCTTCCCTGTGCTCTGTGCATGAAAATTATGTTATGGAGTTTATCTTTGGACTTGTTTTTATTTCATAGTGTAACTTTTCCTTTCAGTTCTGGCCTTTAGGCTTCATTATAAAACCTTAAAAATACAGCCCCATCACATTTGCTGGAAGAATGTATGCCTGAGTCTGGTGAAGTAACAGTGAATAGTTGCTTCCTGGAAGTAACTATTCACTGTTAAACTGAACTAGGGAAAAGCTAAGAAAATTACATGTTTGGCAAGACATTCAGCTAAATTATTTATTTTATTTCCAAAGGTTTTTCTCCTCTTTCCAAAATGTTATTCTGATTTAATTTCTGAAAAGCTTCCGTTTACTTGAAAATAACATAGGTGAACTGAATTCATGTGTTTGTTGCTGTTGTTGTTGTTTTTTAGTATTTTTTCTTGATATTAAATTTAATTAAAATTTTCCATTTCAGTCACTAAGTATGCCTTTACAAAGGTACCAGACAATGAAGGGTTAAGGTTCTCATCTGCCCTAAAGAGCAACCCTTTATTAATAACCCTCAATTATTATTTTAGTAATTAATTTTGTTCATATTTGTAATAGTCATAGCCACTAATTAAAATTTTATTACTTCATATTTGTACTTTAATCATCTGTTAAGGGGAAATGTTCTATCAAGAGCAGTGCTATATGTGCAATGTATGTACACGCTGTTCCTCTGGCTGGGATCCTGTGAGAGCTGGAAGAGCCACAGATGGGTTTGCTTTTGTTGTCTTGACAAGGAGCCCAGACTAGAGGGCTGAGCCAGAGACAGCAGCAGCAAGGTTGGCTCTACAGCCTTTCCTGTGCTGAGAAGCCAGAGCCAAAACACTGGGGATCAAAAGATGTAAGAGTCAATTACCTAAATCTAGTAACTTAGTGTCATTGCGCATATTTTAGCATATCTGATACCCTTCACAGTGCTAACAGGTGGAAGATATATCCTGTCTGAAACCCTATCTAGAGTGGCAGCTGAAGACCAGAAGAGAGAGCCTAGGGCATCCAAAATGACCATAGGCATCATCTGGTCTAGTCCCCTTAATGTTTAAGTTTCTAGTTATAACTCAACTTGGTTTTGAACAACTGTTTGACTACCTAGCTGTCGAGGTAACATGTAATTAACTTCCATGTCTGTGAAGGTAACACCACTTACTGCAATTCTTATGAAGCAGAGTTTTCTCATGGGATGTCACAATCTCATCACTTTTGTGAACCAACCACACCCACTGCTTCAAGTGAGTCTAGATTTTTGATTGTTGTTTTAATAGCAAATAAGGTTACATAAAATAGTGGATAGTGCCACACATTGATTTAAATTAAATGTATGTTTATTCCAGAAAGTGATAAAATAATTTTTCAAAAGCTATCATCCTTGCTTCCCATCAGCTAACATAAGTAATCATCATAAATACAATTTTTTAAATAAAAAACAACATATAAATTAATACTTTTTATTATTATTCAGATAATTTTCCTGCAACAATAACTATTAACAATTGTTATTTTTAAAGTAGGTGGGAAAAAAATGCTAAAAAACAAAAAATAAAAAAATAGAATAATAAGAAATGACAAGAAGTGAAGTTCACCACTGAAATTCTTTTATTATTCATTTCCTGAAAATTTACCAATTATGACTAAGACTTAAAGATAATTCTACCTATATACTTGTAGAAAGAAATACTGTTTTGACAGTTATTCCAAATTCCAAATATACAGAACTAGAAAAGGAACAGATTATAATAATCTACTGAGAGTCATTATTCCAAGTCATACTCTGAAAGTGACTAAATCTTCAAACACAGCTTTCTGCTTTAGGTGTTTTCTTCCACCAGATGTCAGTATTTTACAAATTTTATTGAGATTTAATAGTCTCCCATTCAGCCTCTTCATTATCATTAAGTTGCAAAATATTACCTTGCATGGATAATCTCCTTGTGCTGCGTTTTTTATGTAAATCATACGTAAATTTATTATTGAATAAGCATGAAGATCAAAGACTTCTACAAGAGTGTCTTTTATTGCTTTTACTGGAACACTCATCTGTCATAAGGACAAAAAAATAAATATATTAATTCCATAATATTTTTACTGCTTTTAAGGAATTAATTGATGGTTATTTAACTTACATCAAACAGAGTGGTCATCAAGGGAGAAACTGCCTGAATTTCATAGGAAGGTTGTTTAAACAGCATATTGTTCCACAGGGCAGCTGCACCAAACACTGACATGTAGCTCAGAACAAACTTATATGTCTAGAATTTCTGTACTGCCACTGTACTTTTACTTGATTGCATCCGTTTTTGTGTAAATTAAATCATTTAGGTAAAAGATTCATTTTGAACTTCAGACACCTGAAAATTGTAATGCTTTAAAAGGAAATGGTAAGCACATTTAGTTAGATTTCTCAGAACAAATTCCTTGAAAGAAATAGACCTGAGACTCTTGATTTTTCAAAAATTTCATGTAGAAAAAAAATCTATTTCAAAAATAATCAACAATGGTTTTAAATGATGAGAAACTTCAGTATCAAACAAATGGAATCCCACTGAAAAAGTCTCCTTACAACCCAAAATAAATTAAATCAGGTCAGTATATGAAATCAGAACTGCAACTGTCAAAATGAAAAATATAAAATAAGGGAAGATACCTTCTTGCAGGAAAATGAGATTTCTGACACCATATTTTCAAGGCAATATAGTTTTTTATTCTGGTTGAACATGGTCTTTGCTTCATAATGACGAAGAATAATCTCCAAAACATTTAAACATACAAAATGAATTGTAATATGAGGTTATGTATTTTTTGTGTATTTTTTTCTGAAAACAAATTTGTTTTCACTCAGAAGACTCTCTATAATTTATTTATATATTCATTTTTTTTTAGGAAAAAGCATGACTACAAAGAATGGATGACCGTGGAGTTAAACCTCCTGGGAAAACCTGTACTGCTGAATTTGACAATAATTTTACTGCAACTTTTTATTTGCACACAGTCTCAAGTTCTGGACCATAAACAATCAAACTGTCTGCATGTCTATTCATAAATACCTGTTTTACAGATCTGGCCCATATCCTAGTCCAGGAGCTGAGTAGAGTTGTTTATCAAGAACTAAACCCTGTAAAGAGATTAACACAGATAAAAACCTCTCCATGAAACACAAAGAAACCTTAGGTAAGAGGAGATGACTTTCACGAAGTTTGATGGCTCCTTCAATGCATATGGTTCTCTATTCTATTTTAATGAAAGGAAATAGAAATGGATGTATGACTCTGTGTATTTATTGTTAAAATGCAAAAATATCATCTCCTACACAATTTATCAAAACATTACAATGTGTGTAATTCCTGAACACTGTTATCCAGTTCTGTATTTTAAACAGGGAGATTTTCTTCTTTTTTTTTTTTTTTTTCCTTTTATATAAACATTTTTCTGAGATAAAACAATGAATATCTACTACTGTTCACTTAATTGTATCATATATCACTATATTGTATCTTATATCTTGTGGTATAAACTCACATTGTTACTTTCAACTAGTGTATTTTTTTCATGAAAAAAAGTTTTGTTGTTTTGATTATCAGTTGCTTTGTCCCAGTGTAACTCTCCACCCAGTTTTATGAAAATAATCTATTTTCAAATCAAACAAAATCATACCTAATAATGACCTAACAATGTTAGAAAGAAAAGCAACAATAAATGTTGAGTATTGTTTGAAAATTATTGCATAGCACAGATTTGCATAGTATCTAAGGTTTCTCTATTCCCCTCCTTCCTGATTTTCCCATGTTTTTACCTTAAGAATAATGAAGGACAATAGAAATTGCTTTAAGAGGTTCAGCTTTTTCTCCTTAGTTAACAGGTTCTCCATAGCATTCACAGGGTAACAACCTTACCATACTGAGCATATTCCCCAAATCTAAACAGTCAGGATGAGAACATTCAGGAAAAAAATATGATGAATGATTATGGCAGGGTCTTAACTGGGCACAGCTTCACATTTGCTCAGTCAGGTAACATCAGTCTTGATACCATTTTCAGGTACCTGGGGCAGCCCTTACTTGCACAAATGAAGGTGACAGACAGGCACAGCAATGGTTTGTCTGAGGACAGTGATGGTTTGGTGAAGGAGCTACCAGGAAAAGGACTGGACGCAAGTAAGCATGAAGTTCCAGCACCCAGGGTTACCCCCCAGAGACTGTAAGGGAAGGGGAAGAACAACATTTAGCTGGTTAAATTAAGACAGAAAAAAAAAAAAATTTTGCTCTTGCACATACACATTAAATTCTGGGAGAAATCCTAAGTAGTGGCATGCTTAACATAACTGTCAGGTGGTTTGGAAGAGCTAAAGGGGGAAAAAAGAAAAAAGAAAAAAGAAAAACAAAAAAGCATGAAGGATTAAGGTCTAGAGGCCTGCTATTAGCAGGAATCAAATCAAGCCGAATAGACCCATAGAGAGCCAAAGCTGCTATTATTTTTATAGATGATCATATCATTTGCACAAATATCTGATGATTATAATAGAGTAAATGCTATTTTTAATAAGAAAAAAAGTTCACCTTATCATTGAATTTTCTATGGCAATAGAAATGGTGGGTCTTCAGTGATGAATCTGGTTGCTGCTCACCACCCATAACACAAAGAGATCAAGAATGATAAAGATAAGACAAATTCAAACTAGGAACTACGAAAAGAGAACCACACTACCCAAAAGACTGAGAAGTCCAAAACAAACATCATTGTAAAACAGAAATGAATACTCCTTCTGAGAGAGAGGAATTTGTCCATGCAGCTGCAGGAATAACAATCCTCAATGATGAATCCAGAAACTGAAGTCCAAAAATGATCTTCCTCTCATTTAAGAACTGTCTGATTTATTACCTGTTAACATTTATTTTTTTTTTAACATGTATGAGAACTTTCCTATGGATAATTAATATTAAAGTACTTTTGACAAGAAACCATGTGAAAATGATGTTTAAATAAATTGGGAATTAATCAGACTGTTGATATCCACATGGTTGCTGACACCTTCAAGGGACTCCAATAGGTTTGTTAATAGACTTCAATTTATAAAAAAAAAAAAAAAAAAAAAAAAAAAAAAAAAAAAAGCTGTATTTTCTCAGGTACCTGATTTATTCAGGTACCCATTAATTGTACCCATTTTTTGCTGTAGTTTCTAGAAGAAAAGGAAAACAAACAAACAAACAAACAAACTGATAACTGACCACTGGTTAATTGCATATTAAAAACAAATCAAACAGACATGTTTTATCAGACCATGTATTGTGTGTCTATGTAAATGATATGAATACGTAATCACTTAACTTTTAACTATTACACTGCAAAAATCCTAATATTTGTTTTTCAGCAAATGATATAAAAAACAGACCTCCCAGACTGCTGACCCTGAAACTCTGACTTTATTCATTTCTGTTCATAAAATGGACCCTTGCCACAGTGGGAGCAGGATTATGTCTGTGCAGTAGTAGCCCTCTTCTGCATCATCCACTGATCTGCTTTAAATGTCACAAGCTCCACCACAGGGGAAACCATGGCCACACCACCAGCTACTTGGTCCTACTGTGACAATTAAAGCTACAACTTTCAGCTACAGGTTTCTCTCAGCCGTCTGTTCTTTTAAGGATAAATATGTATTATATCTTTTAAGGATAAATATGTACATTCAAATCTGTGGGATAAGGCTAGAGTTGTTTTTTTGTTTGCATGTGGTTTTTTGTTTGTTTGATTTCTTTTTGCTTTTTTTTTTTTTTTGAGGGGGTGGGGAGTCATTCACCATTTCTACTTTTGCTAACATGAAATTAGCAAATTTCAGTGTCTCTTGTTTTTAACTATATAGACAAACTACATGATACATTGTAAGGCTGGCTTAAAAATCACCATTCTCTCCATGCTTGTTGTGGACATTCATCCCTGCATCTGTGGCGAATTTCATCATTGCCAAAATCATGATGATGTAGATTTCTGTGACTTTGCTGAAAACAGAAACACTGATATGATCCTGTTGATATATAAAATACCTTGGAAGGTATTCTTCCCTTCTGGGAAGGGAAGGGAAGGGAAGGGAAGGGAAGGGAAGGGAAGGGAAGGGAAGGGAAGGGAAGGGAAGGGAAGGGAAGGGAAGGGAAGGGAAGGGAAGGGAAGGGAAGGGAAGGGAAGGGAAGGGAAGGGAAGGGAAGGGAAGGGAAGGGAAGGGAAGGGAAGGGAAGGGAAGGGAAGGGAAGGGAAGGGAAGGGAGTGATAGGGATAGAGATAAACAGGTGGGAAGGTTTTGTAAATCAAGCAGTTTTTGCATCTATTTTTTAACATGCTATTAATAATCAATAGTGCTAGTATGTTAATAATTGATTAGCAATGGTACTAATAACACTAATGGCAAACTATGAAGAAAATAAGAAACTGAGGACCTAGGGTTGGGAAATTCTTAAACTGGAGCCTTCATTGAAGTACATCCTTTTCTGCAGCAAATAAAATATAATAAATCAAATAAAATATTACTGTACCAAACATTTATCTACAATTGATTTCCTCATTTATGAAAAGCACAATAGCCACAGTTTGACTAAGCACAGAAGTGTCTATAGAAATCAAGACCCACGAAACCCACCACAAGATAAGTTAGCCTTAGCTGCCAGGAAGCAGAAAAGAGTCCGGAATAAACCAAATATGTGTACACTTTGAAGTGAATCAATTATGACTGATGTGCTGTGTTATGGGAAGTTCTGCTGCTTCCTTGGCCTGTGCTACTGATGAAAAATTGCTATTATGGAACACGCTCTCATCAAGAGCACAAAAAGAGCTAAATAACAGCTAGTTAAATGAGAAGTAAACACATTTGGGATTTATATCATAATTACTTTTCCTTGTTATCATGTTAATTGACACAGACAGAGACAACATTTTCTTAACATTTTCTTAAATTACATTACATGCACACAAGTAATGCAGAAGTGTTATCAAGGTTTTAAAGTATTAGCTACTGTAACTTCCAGGTACCAGTATCTTCAGTACTCTCCATGTTGATGCCAGACCAGCTTCTTGTAAGCTGTTCCAAATGAGACCTCAGTAATGTCAATCTTGTGCAGTTCTCATGACTGACAGGTTAAAATTACAAGTATGCCCGTGCAACCTTACTCTTTCTAGACTATGGTATTCTGCTCTTTTATATATACATATATATTACTCTCTTATTCTTAGTATATATCATTTCTGATCTTAAATGTTCTTTAAGACATTTGAAGAAATTTACACATTGGGAATGGTCAGGAATTTTAATGAAGTACCCATATTACCTATAACTGAATTTCACATCATGGGAAAGTTGCATATTTTATTTTTACTGTATGTGATTAGACAGAGGTACAGTCCAGAGAGAATGTAGAGTCAAGAAAGGTATGAAAATATCACTCTTGGTTTTGGATTTTCTTCCATTGAAATTATTTTTTTTTAATCATAAATTTGACAGAGACATGTTCTATAACACATGCGACATCTCCAGATCATTTTTTCTAATTTTTTTTTTTTTCTAATTTTATTTTTTGCTCTCATAATTTCTGCCAGAGGATCTATATCCTGCAACATCTGAAAGTGGACTGTACAAAAAATATATACAACTGAGAACACTGTTCCACTGTAGCAAGGGCAACAGAAGGAACTGGCTTCTTCCACTTTTGGTTACAGTGATTCGGTAAGTATAGGCAAAGAAAAAAATTACACAACACGAACAATTAATAAGTACACAAAGTACACAAGTGTGTTTATTACATTTTTGCAAGCACTTTGTTCTACATTTCAAAAACGCCACCATCAAGCTGTTGGCACATTTATGTACAAAACAGATTAATTGTAATGCCTGCTACAAAGCATTCTTTGTGAAAATACAAACTCTAATACCAGAGAAGAGCCAAAAGCATTAACATCATTACATGAGTTTAAAAGACATAGTTTTAAAAATCAGCACAAACGTTTTAAGACACAAAACTGAAACACTACAATATAGAATCCAAAAGAGAGGTTCCTAATACTTTTTGCAGAACTGTAATACTGGTACTGCACATTATCAGAAAACTGCTGACCCCAGTTGACAAAAAAAAAAAAAAAAAAAAAAAAAAGAAAAAAAAGAAAGAAAATAAAATAAAATATATATTAAAAAAAAAAGAAGAAAAAAATTCAATCAACTAATACTACTTATTGCATTATCATGCCACAAATAACTATAGTATTACCCTCCACTTACTACAAGAATTGTTAAAAATTACTGATGATGCATGACTAGTAATAGTACAAAGAAGAGTTTTACTCAAGAAATTTTATTAGAAATGCACTTACACTGAGAGAGAATTCACAATGGTCCAATAAGTGCACAAAACTACCTAAGATTTTTAACACTGACAAAAATGTCTTGTCAGGCTACATCACTTTAAAAGACACTTTACAGCATTCTTGTAGCATTAGAAATAGGCCAAAAAATAATAATAAAAAAATAATAAAAAAAAATCCACCAAATTTGGTCCAATAATACAGATTTTGTTTAAATAGGGGGTTTTGTTTCGTTTTTGATACAGGTAATTCTTTCAAATTAAGATGACCTATCTTTCTGATACCATTTTCCTATCAAAATAAATGTTCAAATATATTACTACACTTTCAAATAATAAGCTCTGTAGTGGTCTTTCACCTTACTTTAACATAATACAGGTAAACAAATATGTGTAGGAAAGCTAGAAGCCAAGCTATAACATTTATGGAAGTATTCTTTAATATATCTTGTACAGCTCAGACAGGTGCAATCCATTTAAATTTTTAAAGCAGGTAAAAAGACTTCTGACTCCTATGGTCACTGTATTTTTGATATATTACTTTCATAAATGTAGCTAAGCAGTAATTTCTCACATCATCACATGAACAGCTCCAATTTAGCATAACCATCATTGAATTAATTAAAGAGAGATCATTCTGTAAAAAACTATGGATAACTATATCACTTAATTAACAATTGTCTATATACCATAACTCTTTAACAGGTAACCGTGGTATTGAATTCCTTCAAAAGGCAAGTGGCCATGCATTGTTAGCACCACGGTCTGCATGCTCACAATACAAACAGGAATTATCACCCATGGAACTTGGAACAAGAGAATATTCTTTAAAAACATCAATAATAATACAATGTTAACAAAGATAAGAAGCACTTTTTTCTTTTTTTTTTTTTCTTTTTTTGTCTTTTTCCTTTTTTTTTTCAATTTTTTACCCACTATTACAAATTTAGAAATTGCACCTTTGATTGTTTAAAACTTTCTTAGGACCTTCATTCACGTTGATCAGGGTCCACCTGGCAAGATTTCCAAATATAAAGGAAAGTCATTAGTGTTTTCTTTATATATTGTACATCATGTACAATGGTCCCTTTGAAGTATACCTGTAGTTAAAGTAGTTATTGAACTCAAAACTAAAAAGTATAAAAAGCTATCTTTTTTTTTTTTTCAAAAACATATAAGAAACAATGCAAAAGGTGTTATGCATAACACATACAAAGTGATTAAAAAAATCAAACACATATTTGTATTTGACAGTAGTTTAGTATCCTTCATCTAGCAGAACTAATTAGCTTAAAAGGATTCAGGAAAGGCTATTTAGGAGCTCTGTGGTAGAGTATGGTCACACAAAGTAAGAACTAATTAAGAAACCAAGTGCTAGACAACCAAGAATTGTATATGGGTGATATATCACCCAGACGATCTTTTGTGAGAAGCACTTTCAATTGTTTTTAAAATGGTTGGATGACCTTTAGTTAAACAACAAAGCATTCACATGTTAGAAAGTAAGAGAATGTTTCTTTTATGTGTAAGCATTGAGCCTCTCTTTAGAGCGAGTAGAATGAATATCATGAAGCTCTTGCTCTTCCTTTGACTTAATATCCTCATATTTTTGCATTCTGCAAGCATCTTTCACATAGGCCCAGTTGGCAGACAAGACCATGAGATAATGGACCTGTAAGAAAGGTAACATGGAGTTAGGCACCAACAGAATACATGTTCATGCTTCAAAAACTAGAGGATCGAGTTTGGGATTTTATCAGAAGGGAGGCATTGCTAAGTCAAGACCTAGTAGTACAGCAATATGACACAAAGTTCAAACCTGAGGTTTGTTAATCCTCAAATTACTTAGCTCATAGCTGAGTTACTGTTAGTGTGACTAGCAGTTGGTAGCAATGAGTGTAAAAATTTAAAAGAATTGTAATTCAACAAATTTCACCAACTTAGTAAGTCTGTAAATCTATGTGGAAAAATGCATTCTGGTAATTTCTTTCAGAGTTTTACCTACTGAATTACTATTTGTTAAAGCAGTTGCTTAAGACTGAAACTTGCCATAGATATTCTGCAGCCTTATGACTACATAACCAATACAATTATGGAGATATCTGCATTTTTCTTAAAGTTAGCATTGCCTTTCCATTTAGCCACAATTTCTTTCTTCCACCTATAGCTCTAGTTATTTCATCAACCTTTATTTATTTATGTATTTATTTATTTTTCTGGGGAGTTTTCCAAGTGTTCCATCCAAAAACTAAATACAAAAAGATCTGAAAAGAAAGGGAAAACTTCCCCTTCTTCTGGTGGGTATTGGAGATTGGATCTGACTTGCTTGCAGCCATCACGAATCACTAGATGAGCTACAATGATATATTCACGAAAATCTTGGTTTATTTATACTAGCAAACAGGGAGGACAGGATGTCTATGAATACTTTTCAGGATTAAACACCAGTTAAAGGATATTGGCAATTATGTCACATCAATAAATGTTTTCACTCAGCTTTGAGTAAATTTAATCTGAGAGTTAGTGAAAGGTATTTTAGCAGTAGAAAAACTACATTGTGCTCTTGTTTTCCATTACAAATAGAGGATGTAAAATAGCCAATTCCTTTTGAGATGGAGCTTAGTTGTTTTAAAAATCACACAGTATGGATGTTAGAGCTTAATGACCTGATGATGTCCAGTCTTCTGAACAGTGGCAATTAATAAACAAATGAGTGAAAAAATCTAACATGAAGTCACTAAAAAGGCTGAAGCTGTGGTCTTCAAGGAACTGCTGCCAAAAATACTTTTTTTGAAGTTTCTCCTTCAGAAGCTATCTGCATTCAGTCCCTTTTGTAGTTTTCTTAGTCTTCATAGCTGTGGCTGTCTACAGTTTAAATCTACAGTTTAAATCTACTCCAGCTATCTGTTTGAGCAGCAAGCTGCTCTCCTGTTCTTCATTTGACACCTATCCGAGGAAAATGATCTGAGTTGCAGTGTCATAAAATAGAAACAACTGTTCAGAGAATCTGTCCTCTAGGAAAAAAAAAAAAAAAAAAAAAAAAAAAAAGTACACATCAGTATTTTTGTGTATCTTTCAAAGCTTCTTAATATCTATAGAACAATACAAGCAGCAAAACGTGACGATAGTGCAAGTGCTGGAGATGGCAGTGTATGCTGTGTTTCTGGTCATCATTTAGTGCACGGGAAAAAGAAATGCTTTGTATCAAGCTAAAGTATTGAACTATTGCAAAAGTTATCACCATGACTAGTATCTGGGTTCTAAATCAAACAAGAGACACTGTTGTCAAATCCCCATTAAGATGAATGAAATCCTTACCTTACCCACTGCTACTTCCCCTCCCCCCTCCCCAGTAAAACTCTTGACAAAATTCCAAAACTCAAAGGAACTGGCTGGTAATCCTAATCATTTTGTATTCTCAGAGAATTACAATTTGCAACGGATGAAAACAGATGCTATTTTTTTGAGGGCAAGATTTCAACTGAAAATAAAATATGAACCTCTCAAAAATAACATCTAAGTACACAGATAAGAATCCTAGAAGTGGAGGGTATCTGAGCAGTGCACTTACATCGTCCTGACTTTTTAAAATATATAAACCACAAAACTTTGCAGCTGAAGATTATGATGAAAATGGCATGTAGGCCCCATGTGGGGAAAAATTCTTGTAGACTCAAAATATTTGGTAATATCCCAGTATGAGTCAAATTTAAAACAAATGTCTTGTATTTTCACTTGGCATTTTTCTTAAAAAAAAATAAAATAAAATAAAAAAAAACACAAGTACATTGAAAGTACATTGCCCATTGATCAAAACTCCCATTTTGTTGGAGTTGTTGGAAACAACTATCTTAGCCTATATAATGATGATAATCTCAAATACATATTTATGATTACCTATATATTAAAGAACCCCACCACTTTTTTTTTTTTTTCTTTTTTTTTTTTTATTTCACAGAATCACAGAATTTCTAGGTTGGAAGAGACCTCAAGATCATCGAGTCCAACCTCTGACCTAACGCTAACAGTCCCCACTAAATCATATCCCTAAGCTCTACATCTAAACGTCTTTTAAAGACACCCAGGGATGGTGACTGCACCACTTCCCTGGGCAGCCTGTTCCAGTGTCTAACAACCCTTTCAGTAAAGAAGTTCTTCCTAACATCTAACCTAAAGCTCCCCTGGTGCAACTTAAGCCCATTCCCCCTCGTCCTGTCACCAGGCACGTGGGAGAACAGGCCAACCCCCACCTCACTACAGCCTCCTTTGAGGTATCTGTAAAGAGCAATAAGGTCGCCCCTGAGCCTCCACTTCTCCAGGCTGAACAAGCCCAGCTCCCTCAGCCACTCCTCGTAGGACTTGTTCTCCAGGCCCCTCACCAGCTTCGTCACCCTTCTCTGGACCCGCTCAAGCACCTCGATGTTCATCTTGTAGCGAGGGGCCCAAAACTGAACACAGTACTCAAGGTGCGGCCTCACCAGAGCTGAGTACAGGGGGACGATCACCTCCCTAGCCCTGCTGGTCACACTGTTAAACACCAAGTTCCTAGATAACATTATCACACAAAGGAGGTCATCTCTAAGTGGCTGTCTAATTGCATTTCACACTTCCCTGACCTGACTAGCCTGAAGCTAGCGGGGCCCTGTCAAGGCTTATTCAAATTGAAGCAGGGCAGCTTCCACAGTCTGCCTCGGGATGTTCAATTACAGACATACAAAAGACAACACAGGGTCCTTCCATACTCTATGAAATGTTCCTGCTTAGACTTCTTCCTGAAGATAAGGTATGCTTCAACTTTTCAAATCTGTAGAATTTGCACCCAGTCTAGGAAGGATTTGTTTGTGTTTTTCCTTTTTTTTTTTCCTTTTTTTTTTTTTTTTTAGGGTTGCGTTGGGTTGGCTCGGGTTCTTGTTTTGCTTTGTTTCTTCCTTTCCTCAGCAGGGCAAAAGTCTGAAGAACTTCTTTTCCTCTTACCTGCAGTTAATATCTTTCAAAAGAACACAGTTACACCTGGTGGGGAGGAACTAGCCCGCTTATACATTTCCCTGCTTCTTTTTTTCGGGATAATTGATCACCTCTTCAGAGAACCTCTAGAGGACATAACTAAACTCAGTTTATGTGGAATTTTAGGCAGAAGAATACTGCTCAGATACAAACTTTCCCTTCCTTGAGAAGGAAAAATGTATATGTTATAATTCAGTTTTGGTGTAGTGGTGTAGTATATCACAGGTGGGATACTTAATAGCCAAGCAACCCTTTGAGATGGCAATGTTTACGTTTAAACAACTTTAAACCGTCTGGTTTCTATCTGGCACAACATTGAGAACAATAAAACTAATATGCATTACTTCAATGATCATTTGTGTATCCTGTTATTTCTATTCAGACACAAGTAAAAATAGTAATGTTCATAATCATACATAACCCAAATTTAGTATGGTTCAAAATCCTGACTAACTTTTCTGTGCTCAAGACTCACATATAGCACCTACAACATAAAGAACACTTTTAAGGATTTTTTTTCATGTCCTGCTGAAGTCTAAGAATGATAATTTTTCAAAATAAAATAGTTGATATTTTCCTTCTCTGCAAAAACAAGTTTCCCCTGCCATATAATCTTGAAAGTATGAATTTTTCTATACTTCAACTAATTTATAGACCAGTTCTCTTTTTGAACCTAAAATAGCATTGTCTCTTGGAGACTAAACAGGTCTCCAATTAACTGTCCAAAAAATAAATAAATAAAACAACATTCCTATACAAACCTGAGATCAAAAAGGTTTAAAGTAATAGCTATGCAAAAATTGTTACTTATAACTAAATGTCTGCAAATTCTAACAATTTTTTGGTTGTTTTTGCAATAAACTTTTTCTAATATGTTGTATTTTAAAAATACAGACTAATGAAAAGTATCTTGCTGATAGATGGTCTTAATGTGTATGAGCAAACTGATTTCTTTGGTAAATTTTATGATGTCCATATCTCCAGAACTGATGATAGAGTGAAGTATATCAATGTAATGACCAAATGCCATTTAAAAGACATAACATGGTGATTTTACCATTTCAGTTATTCAGCAGTTTCATAGATGGTGCAGTATTACTGCTGGTTGATAACAGATACAAAATGCTTACTACTTCAGTCAGATGGGCTGTTCTTGTTTAAAGAAAATGTCTGTAAGAAATATTTTCAAGTTGCAATAAATTCACATGCTTTCCTTTTGTAAAGGACAGGTATTTTAATTTCAATTTTCTGTTAAGAAATCTCATTAAAATTCACAGACATGGAGACTTGCTACTTTTGTGAATATATACAAAGACACTAAACTAACTTCATCAACTTAATATATTCGTGTTTATTTCTGCAATAGCACATACAGGGAAGGATTTTGTTTCTCCAGTGACTTAAATGGCCTCTGCACACTTTGTTTCTTACCCTAACCAACTGTTGACACCTTCTGCTGATTTGAGCACAGGATCTTTCTCCTTGCTATATGAGGCATTTAGGACACAAAATACATTCAGCTGCTTGTTGTGGTTTAGACTGGTGGGCAGCCATTTGCTCAGTCCCCTCCAGATAAAGGGGGAAGAGAACTGTGGGGAAAGGGAGGATAATAACCATGGGTTGAGGTAAGAATAGCTTAAAGAAAAAGAAATGAAAGCAAAAAACAAACAAACAAACAAACAAACAAAACAAACAAACAAAAAAAAAGTAATAATAATAATAAAATATTTTTTAAAAAGAAAGAAAATGATGCACAGTGCAATTTCTCACCACCTGCTGACCAATGCTCAGCCAGTCCACTGAGCAAGAGCAGCCCCCCTGCTAACATCTCCAGCTGTTATTGCTGAGCATGCCACCACATGGTGTGGGACATCACTTTGGGCAGCTGGGGCCAGCTGCCCTGGCTGCATCTCCTTCCAGTTCCTGGTGCTGGCAGGGCAGCATGATGAGCTGGAAAGGCCTTGGCTCTGTGCAAGCACTGCTGTGCAATAACTAAAACCACTAGTGTGTCATCACCACTATTTTAATAAAAAATCCAAAACACAACATCATATAAGCTACTAGGAAGGAAATTAATTCTGTCCCAGATGAAACCAGGACACTGCCCTAAATTACTTCTCTCTTGAGAAATTAAACTTCCCTTAAAGAAAGGGAACCTGTTAATACCTGCTTATCCAACTAGATTCTGAGCTTTCCCTCTTGTTTTGTCCCCAGTCTTTGGGCTACCATAGAGGGTGAAGCACACTGCCCAATCTATAGAAGCGGTCTTGTTTTAAAATTATGACCATTGAAAAGTAGAATGTGCTAGTCTTTACTTTGAGCATCAAAAACAAGGTAACAAATTCATGAACAAATAAAAATACTTAAAACACAGCTTCAAACATAACGAAGGGTAAAAAGACATAAATCTTGCTAAACAAGCTTTTATCAGCATTTGAACTTTACTAGCATTTGAACTTTACTAGCACTTATGTCCTTAACTTGTATTTCTTCTTCTTAACTTATATTTCTGTTGAAATCATCAGAGTGTTCTCATGCTTGCTCCGTGCAGTCACAGAATCCAATAAAAAGCATATTTGGATAGGGGTAACCCTTAAAAATATGATAATAGACGGGAGCCATCAAAATGAATTCCTAGTGGATCAGTGCTTGGTGTAGCACATCTAGGGTATTTTTGATATGGTACTGTGAGCTTTTTTAAAGTTTTATTGAAAGTATCATGTATTTGAACTTACATGGCTCAATGTACATACTAAACTTGTTTCTATTGAAAGAAGGTATATTCAGTTCGTTTTCACTGAAAATCTTTTGGTAGCTGTACTGATTCAAAAATCTTATTTGAAATACATAATTGCTATCTGAACAAATTAGCATTTAATAATTACTAGTGAATATAGTTCAAAACAATAATGCAGCACCAGAGAAATAATATTTTCTTGGACATATTTTCATAATACTAATATATATATTACAATCATTACTATTTAGTCTTCATTTTCTTCAGTTGGAAGCAGAAAAAAAAAAACAGATTTAGGAAACTTGATGAAATTATTAGTATAAAACACTATTACAGAATCACAGAATTATCTAGGTTGGAAGAGACCTCAAGATCATCGAGTCCAACCTCTGACCTAACACTAACAAGTCCTCCACTAAACCATATCGCTAAGTTCAACATCTAAACATCTTTTAAAGACCTCCAGGGATGGTGACTCCACCACTTCCCTGGGCAGCCCATTCCAATGCCTCACAACCCTCTCAGTAAAGAAGTTCTTCCTAATATCCAACCTAAAACACCCCTGGCACAAATGTCACCAGGCACATGGGAGAATAGACCAACCCCCACCTCTCTACAGCCTCTAATGTACTTATAAAGAGCGATAAGGTTGCCCCTGAGCTTCCTTTTGTCCAGGCTGAACAAACCCAGCTCCCTCAGTCCCTTATAGACCTCCCGAGTGGCCCGCCCTCTTTTCCAAAGATTGTAAACCCTCTTTTTCCTGCTAAGCTCAAGACACAACTCTCTGTTCAGCCAGGCTGGTCTTCTTCCCTGACGGATCGTCTTTGGGCACGTGGGGACAGACCACCTCCCAAGGGACTCTACCAACCAGTGTCCTGAATAGTTCAAAGTCGGCCCTCCAGAAGTCCAATACAGCGGTTTTACTGGTCCCCTTCCTGGCTTCTCCAAGAATGGAGAACTCCACCATTTCATGGTCACTCTGCCCAAGACAGTTTCCAACCACCACATCTCCCACCAGTCCTTCTCTGTTTGTGAAGAGCAGGTCTAGCAGGGCACCTTCCCTGTTAGGGAGGAGCCAGCTGTGTCAGGAAGCTATCTTCCACACTCTCCAGAAACCTCCTAGACTGCTTTCTCTGGGCTGTGTTGTGCTTCCAGGATAGTTGAAGTCCCCCACAAGAAAAACCGCTGATGATTTCACAACTTTTGTCAGCTGCCTGTAGAACTCCTCATCAGTCTCCTCATCCTGGTTTGGCAGTCTATAAAAGACCCCCACCAGGATGCTTGCCTTGTTGGCCTTCCCGCTGATCCTAACCCATAGGGACTCAACCTTATCATTCCCAGCCTCAAGTTCCACATCAAAACTCTCTCTGATATAGAGAGCCACACCACCACCCCTTCCATGCTGCCTGTCCCTTCTGAAGAGCCTATAGCCAGACATTGCAGCACTCCAGTCATGAGAGTGGTCCCACCACGTTTCCGTGATGGCAACCAAGTCGTAGCCTGCCTGCCGCACAATGCCTTCCAGCTCCTCCTGTTTGTTACCCATGCTGCGTGCATTAGTGTAGATGCACTTCAACTGGGCCATTGCCTTCTCTCCCAGCCTTGCCATTGTTACCCCTGGCACAGCTCTAACAAGCTTTGTTTCAGCCCCATCCCCCTTCTCACCTATTTAAAGTCCTCTCAATGAGCCCCACCAGCTCCTGGCCCAGGATCAGTTTTCCCCTTAGAGATAGGGACCCATCTATGGCCATCAGGCCGGGTGCCAAGTAAAGTGCCCCGTGGTCAAAAAAAAAACAAAATTTTGTGTTGGCACCAGCCCCTGAGCCATGTCTTTATCAGGTGGGCTTTCCGTGTCCTGTCTGTACCCCTCCCTGCCACCGCAGGGATGGACAAAAACACCACCTGTACTCCCACTCCATCCACTAACCGTCCCAGTCCCCTAAAGTCCCGTTTGATGGTCTTCAGGCTTCTCTATTCAATGTCATCACTGCCAGCCTGGACTATTAAAAGAGCATAATAGTCAGAGGGGCAAACCAGGTTGGGAAGCTTTCTGGCAATGTCCCTGACCCTGGCCCCAGGGAGGCAGCAGACTTCCCTATGGGTAGGGTCAGGCCGACAAATAGGTCCCTCTGTTCCCCTGAGAAGGGAGTCGCCCACAACAATCACCCTTCTTTCTGTCCTGGTGGAGGCAGTCCTGAGGCATAGAGTCAACTTCCTCGCTGAAGGCATCCTCCTGGGTAGACTTTCTACCTCTTCCTCAGCTACAGGTCTCTCAAGCTCCAGGGTCTCAAACCTGTTGCGTAAGGGCACCTGGGAAGGTGGGGCTGGTGGGGGAGGGCATCGCCTGTGATGTCGAGCAGGAACCTGTCTCCATTCCTCCTCAACTCCTAGGTCCCCTGCCTCTGCCCGACAGCAACAGGGCAGGGGGTCCACCCCCAATTGGGGTGTCTCACCCCGGGGCCTGTCCTTCACGCCGTGCAGGGAGTTGCTCCACCAGTCTATCTCCCTCTCACACTCCCTGATATCACTCAGCCTCTCCACCTCCTCCTTTAGCTCTGCCACCATGCGGACCAGGTCATCCACCTGCTCGCACCTCATGCACACAGTCTCTTTGCCCCCTGCAGGTGGTAGCAAAAGGCTCAGGCACTCCCTGCACCCGGAGACCTGAACTTCCGCAGTTTTGAGCGGGCAGTCGGTCTGGGTGTGTACAGACTTCCTGGAGAGCACACTGTGCCTGGTGTACACCATTGCAGCTGAGTTAGCAGTAGACCGCCATTAGAGGAAGTGTTCGTGTGGGCTGGGGGGAGCGCTCTGCCCTTCCTGCTCACCCTGCCTGCGCAAACTGCCGCGCCTCACCCTTCTGCCATGCCATGCCCTGTTTGCCCATCCTGGTCGCCACGCTGCTGGTCGCTCACGCTCCCTACAGGCAGCTTATGAACAGCCGGGGAGAGGGTGCTGCTGGCTCCACCTACGCCTCCTTCTTGCCTCGTTCACCCCTCTCACGAGGGCTGCCATGTCCTGGCAGCTCCCTCGAGTGGGCTCGGTGCCGGAAAAGTTAGCCCTGCCTATCCGATCCCCCGCTCCACTGCAGAACGTGTCTGTCCAAGAGCCAATAGCCTCACCAAGTGGCTCATTACACTATTGTACATATTATTTATGATTTGAAACAAACAACAACAACAACATTTTTAAAATATGTATTCTTCCTTCAGCTCTCTCTGCTTTGTTTTCAGGGTGCCATGTAACGTTGAAAATACGGCAGGGAAAGCCAAAAAAAATCAGTAATGCAACAGGAATACTAGCTTCATTGAATATTGTCTGGCTGTCTCTTTTTATACATGTAATTCTAGGGAGAACAAAAAATGTATGGCTTTAGGGTTCAATGAAAAAATACCAATAGCAATAGTAACAGCAATCACCACCACTAAAGGTTCTCTTATGAAACGCATCTGTGCAGAGTAATAGTACTTTTTCCTTCCATGTACCAACATGTACCGTAGCAACCTAGACCATACAGTACCGACTCTAAAATTATCTTGACGTTTGGGCTTACAAAGCAGACAAAGACAGAAGATCAGGGCACTAGCTCACAGACTTTTTTTCTCACTGTAATATTCTCATTGGCAAGAGTGTTGTCAAATCCAAGGCAATCTTTGTTATAAAATGGCAGAAATTAGTCCTGAAAGAAAAGATGATACATTCACATGCATGTACATTACAGATAAAAAGACCCTGCTCTTAAAATAACAGCGTGGTAATCCTATGAATACCCAGAAAGTATAGATCATAAAAGGATATTATTATAGTCATGAGAGAGACACAGGGTTTCAGACACCTGTTTGAATACAGCAACAGAGAGGTAAAAATTCTTAGCAGGTACTTGACAGTGTTTTGTATTGAAAGAGGTAGTAATGGTATTCTACTTCAAAGGGAATCCAACCATATAAATTAAAAAAAAATAATAAAATATAAGAGGTAGTATTGAATTACAGAAATATATTATACTAATAGCAGGTAAATTGAGTAACTGATACTAAGCAATAATCAGAATGTATTAGTGATTCAGATGACAAAGGAAATAAGTGGTTTTGGGAAGCTTACCATAGCAATGACTGCTGCTCCAGCTCCAGCAAGTGCCACAATGAACAAGTGGAATGTCATGTTTAGCTGCAGAGGGGGACAAAGAAAGGAACTTTTATGGTGGTAACATTAAACGAAAACTGAACAAAAAGTCTGAATAACGTAGAGCAAATAACTACCTTCCTGCTACTACAAAAATAATGATTGCTAATACTTTTTCCAAAAGATTGACATTACTACATGACATTGTACACATGCCTGTGTTGTTACAATACTCATATCAAGGAAAAAATGTCATAGAACATTTTAAGAGTATATTATTTAAAAATAAACAGAGCCACTTTAAAAAAACAAATATTTTTGCAGTACTATAGTTTCTTTAGTGGCAATGACAGCCACTAAAGCCACAGTTCAGTCATTGTAGTTTTCTAGTCTCATATACTGATTTAATTCCCTCCCAATTTTTCCAGTAAAATTTGTGCACGGTGCTTTAGTAGAAACCAATTTACTTAAGTAATCAAAGTTGACCACCTTCCCCATCCCATCTCAAACTAAATAATTACATCTCTTTTTCATTTCAGTGATCTGGTTTACTCAGAAGTCAACATAGTGAGTGTTGACTGAACAGCCAGGGTTACAGAGATGTTTTTGGTATAAAAGAAGGCTTATTGTGTAACTTCGTGCTAGGAATATTTATTCAGAGTAAGACCCAGTGAAACATTTAGTGAAGCACCTTCTCACTTCAGAGGGATTGAGATTTTAATTTCTCCTTTTGTTTTATATAGGCATTATTTTGTCTGTCCTATCTTCATCCTGATCATATAAAAACAAAACCAAAAAACCCTGCTGCAATGAAATGGGAGGCCTTTGCCTAAAGGATAAACTACAAAGAAAAATGTATGAGGAGTTATTATCCTAACACACTTCAAAATTTGGTCAAATCCGTTTGAAAACATTATTCTCTTGTCACAACGGTAATCAAGATCTTCAAATAGAGATTCCATATATAGACCTCTTCATCGTGCAGCAAGCGCATTAGCTTTCAAAAACATCACAGTAAAAATATACATGACAATGGAATTCTTAAAAAAAAAAAAGGTATTTAGAAAACTAACGGCTGGAGAAACAACACTGAACAAATCCAGTACATAGAAAAAGAGCAGGAGAAGTACTTGATGACTATATTTTCCACTGGGAATTTTTTATTGTTCTAGGAAGAACTGGAATATAAAAAGTGAGAAGACATAAATATCAGTTATTTCCTATACAGGTTTGACAAAAGCATCATCACATTTACTCACCTCATTAGAGTCACACATCTTGATAAAACTTTCTGATGTGGTGCAAACCTTCTTTTCCTCTCCAATTGTGACAATACCTGGAGCAGAATAGATATTCACGGCATTTAGTGTTCCTAGCGCATAGCTTTCTTGGCTTTGAAGTATGTTGCTAAGAAATATAAATTCCTGGCTCCTACACAGAAATTATTTAACAACAAAATAAAATTTTCCGAAAATCAGTCATCATAAAATTAACACATCATCTATTTAGTAAAAGCTTATTAGGAAACATATAGGCAATAATTTATTGGCCAATATATATATATATATATATATATATATATATATATATATATATATATATAAAAAAGCACCTTTATTCCTTTATTCCTTTATTCCTTTATTCTAGATTTTAATCAGCACAATAATCAAAACACCAGAAAATAATCTGCAGCCAGTGTAAACACTTACCATGCCAGTATATCCATAAATATTCTCTACCCTCATGTTGGGAAATGTGCTGTATATTGTATTCAGATGCGTTGATCTGGTACAAAGCTTTCAAAAGTTATAAAAAAAAAACAGCACTACCCAAACACATACTTTAGTTTAATAACAGTTTGTATCAGATAGAATAAACAGAATTTTTACTGCTTACTTCAGCTAATGTCCATGTACAAAATCAAAGCATGAAAAAAAATTGCTGTAACTGGTCAATCATGGAATATGGTATTTTTATTTCTTGTTAGGAATGAGCAAATTTTACGCTGAATTTATAGGAAACAGATATATTCACAGAACTTACATTTTACATGTAAGTATACATATGTTAATTTTCAATAAAATTAGTTTTTAAAAAATAGCAAAACAAAAGCTCAGAGAGAAGTACAAATACTTTTGATGAGATCTGTGTGGACAATTGCTTTTTCAAGTCACCTGTCATATCGAGGTGTGGGAGGGGGCAGGCAAGTATAAATAAATCTAAAAAATTCCTCAAGAAAACATCAAGAAAACAATAATTTTGAACTATTTTGTGTCAGGGTAAGTAAAATATTCAGCATGAACCAAACTCCTTCATTCTTAAGCAATCCAGCAGTTTTCTATCTTGAGAGCAATTAAAAACATACCACACATTTATATTAGGTGAAGGAGAAAAAGGAACGAGACTCACAGAAGTGTCTGACAAGAATAAGATTCAACAAAGCTTTGTGGGCTGAGAAACCATCAAGACTAGAATATCTAGACTTAAGTCAGTCTTGTGGCAGAACAGAACTGAGTTATCATCACCACCCCAAGAATTCTCAGACTTTTTAAGATTCCAAACCCCCTTTTGTCCAAATTCCCCATCCTTCACAAACACACAAATGCCTATATTGCAAATTTTTTTTAAACTCTGTAGCTCATCCTGTAGCCACACTTTCTTCCTCCAGTAGCATCACAGAGAGTTACTATATGTATTGTTCTTCATCTTCATCAGGCCTGGAAGTGCAGTGGCTGATATAGTGCCTTGATTTGTGGGTAAAATGGTAGAAACAGGCATTTTGGAAAAATTGAAGCGGATCATTTCAGATACTTGGGAATAAAACAACATGACATTTTCTATTGTGAAATCTTGCACGTACCATACTGGCGAAGATCCAAGCAGAGATTAGCTCCATCCACTAAAGTGGCATTTCGGCAAATGGTCCACAGATTGAAGTACATGTAAACAGGCAGAGAAGTGAAAGCCGTAACGCCAAGCCAGGCCAACATAAAGATGTATGTCAGCATAATAAACTGCAGAAAAAGAGGGAAAAACAAAACTAGTGGTAAGTCAAAATTTAACTGACACAATTAAAAAAAAATAAATCAAAAAGAAAAAAAGGCATTTCTGATTGTTTTCATCTTTTTCTTTGTTTACATTATGGTTTGGGTCTGATAATCAAATCATGATGTGATCAAAGTGAATGACAGAGCACTAACATGATGTTTCTGAAGAACAAAGCAGTGATACTTCCAGAAATGCAAGCTTATTCCACATCCTGTCATTCTTGGATCTATGATCGATGCAAAGCACCACACCTAAAGTACTGACAGTATTGCATGCTTTGTGAAGCATAACTTTACATCTCTCCCATCATTACTTCTTTAAGATAAGAGACTACTGTGATTGGTTTTACTGCAATCTTTCATGATACAAAATAATGAAATAATGAAATACTATACACTGTGCTTGTTTTCACTATTAAAATCTGAGTCTTAACAAAAATGAGTCATCCATGGATATCACAGAATCTCACTAGCATTGAATCAGTGAGACCATCTATTTGTCACTTTGTTACTATATTTAGACATATGTGGGAAAGAAAGAAATACAAGAGAATTAATCACATTGAACAAACTAGGGTGCTTACTGCTGTTAGTAAGGAATACATTAAATTATATGCTTTTTAACACATATTCTCCAAAGGCTACACATTTTCTTTTTTTAGCTATAAGCCTCCAGAGTATAGCAATCTGCATGTATAGCAATCTGCCTGTAGGAAGCATTGAACTCTCTTTGCCTTCTGGGCTGGTAGTTGCTGGCACACCCTGCCTCTGTAAATGTGTAAGCATGCTACATTACTACTCTGCTGCTAACCTGAGACAACTACCAGACACATTCATCAGTAACAAATTACCTTCTCATTTTATACTGTGGAAAGCATACGAAGATGCTACATGGTTAAACGTGGAAGGTAAGTCAACTTCTAAATGTTGAATCCAAATAGCACCAAGATTTGATGGCTTCAGAAATGCTGATGAATCTAAACAGACTGCTGAAACAAAAAAATCAGCACACTGACTTTTTTGTAACTGCTTGCCACAGAAAAACATTGACTCCGAGAATAGGAAATAAGGTCTATTTTTGAAAGCAGAATAAGCCAGTCCACAATCTGCTTAAAATTAAACCTTAAACAGTAAATAAAGGGAAAATAGAAACCACTTTGTATTTCTGTCTAAAGCAAGATCTCTCACATCAGGTGAGAAAGGGAAAAGCCTAATATAAATGCAGATTTTAGTTACTGAAACCAAATAATTTCAGATGCAAAGTGCTGTAAACAGTAGTGAAAATCATTAGAAGCATAGTTTGTCCATCTGGACCTGTTCAGGCAAAACAATCCAAAGCAACAAAAGGTTTGAATTTTAGGTGAGGAAGTTTTATTACTTTGATGATATGTGATGGGCATTGTCAAGCATTATTAAAGAGACCTTAATTTGATTTATCTTAACTCACTTCCAAAGAATATTAACTAAAAGCCATTTTAATTCTGAGGAAGTGTATTTACCTAGGGTTTTAATGTAGTTTAATTAATACATTTCCAAATTCGATTCAGATTAATTTTCTTGATTGTCCCTAGGTAGATGAGACTTTCAGCAGTAGTTTGAAAAGCTAGTGAATTTACAGCACTAAAAGTAACTATCAGAAGGATGCAAGAAAGTAAATGATGAAGGTGAATAAAGAAGAGAAGCATTTTTTCTTCTCTCCATGTTACAGCTGATGAGCCAACATCTAGTTCAACCCAGACACTCATTTACAAGTAATTACTTGGAAAATTACTTGGAAATATAGATTCACTTATAGATTCACTTGGAAATATAGATTCACTTAAGGGCTATGAATTCTCAACTGAAATGTTATGTCTGATCTTAATTTATTATCAAGCTAAAGAGTTGCATATAGCTTTTCTAAAGTAGAAGCAACAAATAAGAAAGAATGTTCTCCATGTGTTCTCAGAACAAACTATAAATTCTCAGTTTACTATTTTATGTTCTCAGTTTACTGTTTTCTAGCAGTATTTTAAAGGTAAAGACAGCTTCCTTAGTTCATATGCTATGAGTTTGTCAAAAGCAGGTAAATCTGAGGCCTTATTTTTGAGCCTTTTTCTAAAATTTTGGAATAACATTTAAGAAATTTAGTACAGTACTTAGTGTAGAACTTGTATGATGATTTAACAAGCAGAAATAAATCCTTTATATTAGTTTTATTACTGAATCGTTATTACTGTTTATAAGACTAGGATCCACACAAGTTCAGGAATCTTCCCAGTCTGTGATTACCACCAAAAGGAATAAAAAGATGAAGCTTAATATGAAAGTAACAATTCCAGTTTAATATTGGTAGTTCTCTCTATCTCTCCATAGTCTAGAACAGGAAGAAAAATCTGTACTGACATAATGCAAAGCATTAGTATAACAAAGAGGAAAAAACAGGGCTCATTAGCCTTAAAAGAAAACAAAACAAAACAAAACAAAACAAAACAAACAAAAAAAAACACTTCCCTGGGGCATAGAATAAGAACAACAGAAACCTGTCAGATGATCACTGCTGGGAGTCACAGGAACTGCCTACGTAGAAATGCATGTTTATTTTCCTTTAAAAATATGAATCTTTGGTTTAGTGGCTCAGAAAAAGGGGATCAAATGTTGGTTTAATTAAAAAAAAAAAAAAAAAAAAAAAGAAGAAGAACTTCATTTACTTCATTTTTCCCTCCTTTAGCCATTTTTTACTAATGAGATGGTGGCCAATTATGCACTCAAATCCATGTCATAATAAAATAGAGAAATTTCCTTCTTTTCACATATCTAAAGTGCAAAACTCCATATTAAATCTATTGGAAGTTAGTAGCTTTCCTTGGAAGCTGCTACTACTGCTATCAGTGAAACAGTAATTAGTGAAGCAATGCTATCAGTGATCCGGGCAATAACACATTTTCTGTTCTAGAACACTTTCTGCTGTAGGAGCAGAAACAAAAGGTTTACCTTGCACAAGTTATTATATTCTAGCAACGGAAGTTAGCTTGTAAATTCTTGTTATAGTTGAATGAAATTGTGAATATTTTTGTTTAAAAATCACAGGTGAAGGACAAAAACATATATATTTTTTAATAATTTCCTTTTTAATCTACTCTCTTTGCTCCAGAAGGCATATGAGAAATACTTCAGGAGCCTTTTCATTCTAGGAATTAAATTCAGAACTCAGTCTCTGAGATTCATAGGGATCATTCTCCTTTGAAGCAGCATTCTAACATGTGACAAGCCAAAGACTCATGAAATAGTAGTACGTTATCTTTAAGAGGTACCACAGTTTGTTCTTTTCTACTCTGTGTATTTCATTTGTAGTGAAAATGACTTTCTCTGGTCAGCTCAGTTTTCAGTGTAAGAAGCCAAACACACAAAATAAAGTGGAAACAAAAGAGAAATTCATTTTACAAACAAGAATAACTGAAGTAGATAATCATGCTAATGAAACAAATCTTTACCCTTTGAAGCAGTTATTCTTGTATCACCTTCATGGCTGGTAAAACCCTCCTACCAGGTTTTACAAGCTTTCCATTGCTAATAACAGCTGTCATCAAAGCAAGCAAGTCATCAACCCTTTTGGAAATATTTTATTATAAAACCTCCACAGATAAGTGGAGATTTCATAGTACATTCTGAAATGATATGTATACAGCACAACTTTCATGGCAGTCACAGCTGGGTGGAATCCTGTTTCCACCAAAAACATTAACAAAACCCTGTCAGTTTTAATAACCTGATTTCAGGTACTCCTTTCTTTTTAAAATCTATGGATACCGGTCCCATGAAAAGCATATTGATTCACTTTCTAATACTGTTCTTATTTTAGTTTTGTTAAAAATATTTTAATACTCCCTAAAGAAAAATTTTATGATTGCTTCAGTCACTATGGACAGAGATTACAAAATGTTTAAAAATTCTGGAGACTACAAAGAGATGGATTGAAATGCAAACAAAGTAAACTTCAGTTGTTACTCTAGACATTTTACTGTATGAAGACATTGCTGCTCACTACAAAATAAATGAATCGATCTATATATACAGAAACATAGCAACAAATTCAGAAGTGCCTGAAAAATTGCTCAACTCTAAAAACCTGTTACTATGTAATTTCATCTGTTGCAAACCACTCAGTACTAACGTTTATACTTGCTCTTAATTTAGTCATACTCTAATTTTATATGAACTCCCTGACATGAGCTCTAAACCCAAAGAGTTGTGAAAAGATGGATGCCTTGCTGTGTTTATATCTCATTTAGACTTATTATCTACTGTGATACACCTATAAAATGTTCTTGTTTATTTTCAGCTTGATGATCTAAGATGTTCCTTCCAAAACTCTTCAAAGGCTTAGAAATTCTCTTCTGCAGTTTGCAGATGGCAAACCATAAGCGTTATCAGGAAGATCTTTTCAATTTCTTTCTAAATTGCTCTGTCTCTCTAATGTCACACTTGCATTCAATCATCTATAGGTTTGATTTCAATGCTAATAAAAACCTAATTATACAGATATCTTTAAACTCACTGATATATCAATGTTTAAGATGTTACAGATCATTGCTTGTCATCCTAGCCATCCTCCCTTGGCATTCAAATGCTTTCTTCTTAAGAAATCTAAATATGTTTAAGGACTGTTAAGGATCTGACAACCAAATGGACTCCCCTAGTATTCTTCATTCTGTGCTAACTAGCATTTCCTATATTCATGCCTCATGCCTCATTCCTGAATAGCAGTAAAAGATGAAACACGAATATTTCCACTTATCTCATTTTACATATAATGCTACTGGAATAAAGAGACGGATGTTTTGATAGTACTGCTAAATGTGCTATAAATCACAGAACATACACACTTGCAAAGTCTTTTCTGCTTGTTCTAGAATATCACACTCACTACTCCTAACACTCACTTGTTGGTCTTTTATTATTGCCTCTACAAAACATGTTCATCCTCTCTATCTCTGACATGTTATATTCCTAGGCAAAGCTCCAAGATTCTTGTTGAAACATGGTTACATTTCATGCTATGTTATTACTCTTGTGTAGTTGATTCTTCTTGGCTGGCATTCAAGTCAATTGTTTCAAGAAGGGAAAAAGAAAAAGAAAAAAAAAAAAAAAAAGCCAGTAATATTGCAATATTAGTCCAAATTTCTTTTAATAGTGGGGCAGACTGTAACAGCCAAAATAACTTCTCGGGTTTGCTTAATTGCAGTTCATTTACATAGTAAAGAGTTGCCAATGTGACATTCTCTAGATTGCTAAAATCTGTTACCTGTAAATAATCAAATCCTTGAAATTTAAACTTTTGAAGCATGCATTTAATGGGACTGTTTTTTAAACACTTATGTTTCATAAATATTTCAAATGGATGAAAAACTGATCATGATAAAATTAAAGTCAATTATCACCATTACTTTCCTCTTTTTGGCTGCATGAATATTTTTTTTTCTATAATTCCTTTAAATTCCTTCCCTTAAAGGTTAAAATATTCCAGACATGATGTCTGATGCTTTGAAATGAGTTAGTACCTATAAAAATGTTTAAATTTCTGATGTACTCTGAATTTATTTACTGGTAGAAGTGGGGGAGAAAAATTCCACAGCTGCATCACAAATATAAAAAGAAGATTTTCTAATAATTTCTTTCATGTTATTGAAATTTTGCTTTGTAAATAAACATAACTACAAAACCATGAGAATGCATTCAGTTTTAAAAAGATCGATCTGCAATGATGGATGACTAGGTTTTCCCTGAAGATTTTATGATTTATCCCTGTGCTACTTTCTTGTAAACAATATATTTGATTTTATTATTTCTGAAATTTCTTTATTATGTTGATAGTTTTGTAGCATTTTGTAGCATGCTACTTAAAAATTTTAGCATTAGCTAAAATGACATTAAGCATGTCATTTTTTGTAGTCTGATAGATTTCTGAAGTCCTACATAGAGCATTGGACCTTATCTGCTGTTTAACAACAGTAGAATTTCATGTCTAGTTTTGCAATCTTCCAGATAGGATTTTTTTTCTAACACAGTGATGGTTTCAAAACACTTCTTTCTCATAATTTGTTTGACATTTGTAATGACTTTTTCTCAAAATGTGTATGCTTACATTTTCACATTCTCAAAGTTTTCCTCTTCTTTTTCTTCTTTTCAGTGATCAGCTTGAGACTGGAGAAGCCTATCAGAGAATCAAGGGCTATGGACCTTCCCTTTTTTTGTTTGCTGGCTTCCCAAGCAGTGAAAGTCAGTGACTGAGCTTTTAATCAGCCAGAAGATTCTAAAAGTGTGACCATTCACACTTTTGAGAAGTATTACCTTCCTGAGACTGCAGGATCTTTTTATTGATGCTCATGCTACTAAGATTTTATTCATAACCACAGTATGATGGAACTTATTAGTCGATGTTTAGAAATTGTTAAAGCTCTTCAGATGAAAGAAGTATATTGTTAAAAATACTTGGTGTTGCTGACTTGGCCTAACCAGCTTAACCTGACTGCTAATCATTGCACATGACTAAAAGGATACAAGCAGTGAGGGAATAAATTTAGTCCACAAAATACTACAGGTTACCCCCTTCTTCCTTTTCTGGGCATGCAGGCCCAGAAAACATTTCTCAGTTATTACCAAGAAAACACACCTATAAATTTATGAGACACCAATAGCAAGATGCAATTCATATGAAGAACAAAAAGCTGAATATGGTTTTGGCAGATTTTGGTGATAGCAGTTTTCTGTGGGAGAACTGAGAAACAAACAGGCCAGAAAGCACAGAGAGTGTATAAAGAATGCACCTTTGACCACTGAAGTGTGAATTTATGATAATGCCACTGACATTCACATGTTTAAAGAACTATAAAAAGAGTAAGATGTCTACATGGAGTGAAAAAGACAAAGGCAGCCAGGTGCGAACAAGGTTCAGTGATGATCATCTAATGAAGTATTCAAGTTAAAACTGAGAAAGATAATCTAAACCTGGTGGAAATAAAACTAACAGCTTGACTAGTTTTTGATGTCTCATAATAGAAAGACAGCGCCTGTGCAGAAAGGTACCAGACAGGTACCTGTGCAGACAGGTACCACAGTCAAGCAGACTTTGGAAACATATGACAGCACTTTTTCAGGAAACAGTTCCATTAACAAAAATTGCTTATTGACTGGGCTTACATGCCAAGGAAAAATGCTGTCTTCAAAGTGAAAGATGTACTTAGAGCACAGTTTAATGCTAAAACAATTTTGTCCAGTTTATCACCAACAATACAAATTCTGTCAGCGAGCAACAAGCACAAGAGAATCGGACAAGCTGCTAGCAAGGTATGTTATGTTGCCTCAGACACTCTATTGAAGGAAGCAATGAAGCCTACAGGCAATAAACGATCTCTGTATAAAATACACAGTTAGTTATGTGACAAAAGGAATGATCAAAAAAAATATGATTTTAAGTGTGATATCCCTGACTGTAAAAAACTGGAAATATAAAATAAAGAAAAAATAATCATTAAAAAAAAAAAAAAAAAAAAAAACATAAAAAAATACAGAAATAAGACAGACTGAAGCCATCTATAAACATATAACAATTTTTGGAGCTCATTGCAGAAGATTTCTACAAAGTATGTCAGACAGAGAAATAAAAAGAAAAAACTTACATTCACTTATTTTTAAGAAATCATATCTGTATTAACAAAGAAGTTGGAAAAGTAATGGCATAAAAATGAGAGAGACACTTAATAACCACTCAGCCTTGTCCTGAATTATTGCTAGGGCTTTTCCTTCCTATTTCAAGAATAAGAACAGAAGATTACAAGGAAGCCAGTCTTCTAAAGAAATTATAACACTGTTCTAGTATCCAGAACTAACAAGGCTTCCAGAAAACATAAAACCAACAATACATTTTATTTTTACTAATTCTAGAAGTGTTTAGATAGCAAGCATTATTTACCTAAACTTAAATTAGAGGGGTAAAGTGGGATATATCCTACCAAAATTCAGACAGTAGACTGAAGTGCTTAATTTAAAAGAACTAACTGATAAGAATTAAAGGCCATTATCTTTGCTGAAAAAAAAATAAAAAAATAAAAAAATAAAAAAAATAAAAAAAATAAAAAAAAATTATATATATATATATAGTCACTTGCAAAAAAAAGGGGGGGAGTCACTTAGCTTTAAACTAAAACAGGATAGATTTAGATAAGACATTAGGAAAAAAAAAAATTACTCTAAGGTTGTGAGGCACTGGTATAGGTTGTACAGAGAAGTTGGAGATGCCCATTCTGGAAGGCTCCCTGGCCTTCAAGGTCAGGTTGGATGGGGCTTTGAGCAACTTGGTCTAGTGGAAGGCGTCTCTGCTCATGGCAGGGTGGTTTTTAAGGTCCCTTCCAACCCAAATCATTCTATGATTCTATAACTACTGAAGAAGCATAGGCCCTTATCTTCGCAACCTCAGAGGCATTCCAAGTGAGGGGGGATACATCTGTGTCATAACATATTCCCTCTGAAAATGACTTTTCTGCTAGTTTCTGGATCATTTGTGACAATAATTTGTGATTTTGGTTTTGAACTATGCAATTTGAAAGGTCAGGTCAACATATGAAGCTCACCTTAACCATTTCTTGTCAGTGGCTGAGCTATTTAAAGCATTCATTAGCATCTATGTGAATAGGAGTTTCTGTTGTTGTTGCTGTTAAACGCTTTCCATAATGAAGACTGGATTAAGGGAGTTCAGACCCATAAATATATCTGCTTTATTAGAGAGAGCTTTTCTATTGCTATAAATGAAGGAGCATTCTGTATGAAGAAGCATTCTGCATCAGATACAGTAGTATTCAATCAGAAGGAAGATGCATCTGTCTGACAAGTCGGTATTTTGCCATGAGAATACCCAGATATGGTATCTGATTTTGAGAAATGAGCTTCATTTCTAGCATTCAGAAATGATGCAACTATTCTGGGTGGGAAAACCAGCTGAGCCTGCACTGAAATGCATTCCTTCTGTTACACAAAGAATCAAATGTCAATATGGTGCAGTTTCACTGCCTCTAGAATAACTTGTCTGGTTAGGACAAGATGAAATGACACATTCACATCCCTCAGAGGTGTTTTTTCAAAACATTTGTGAATCTCTCATGGTTTTCCTTGCAAAGCAAAATCTGTAAATATTTCAGAAATTTCAAATTTTAGTTTAAACATTTGAAAAAACTGGACAAAAAAGCACACAGACATTTAGGTAGCCAATATAATTTTCAATGGCAGAAAAATCCCTTTCACACATTTAAATACAAGGTTCCTAAACACTAATATACAGAAGATAGCACTAGTGAGTGCAACTCACAAGATTAAACATCTTTATGTAGAGACTTAACGTACATCTTTTGAAAGCTAAGATACAAAAAAATACATATATAAATAAATAAAAAGTAGAAATACAACTGCCAGGATGAAACTTTAACCCAACATTTTTGACGAGATAAAAAGAAATGCTTTCACATTTCAAAACATTACATTTTCATAACATAAATTCTGACAATTCTGGAAGGGCATGATAATAAACTCTATTATTTTATGTATTGTTATTGTTATTATAGCATGCTGTCCAGTGTACCTTAACACCCAGAGCTAGCTGGCTACATTTAACCATTTATCTTGCATCAGAACATATGATGTAATGATACTGATGTTTTTTGCAGAAATATCCAGCTCCAACAGCTAGCAAGTGTCCAGGCCTCTCACCTGAGATGCAGAATACTCAAACACCAAATAAATAAATAAATAAATAAATAATTTTGTAATAACTTACCTGATTTTCTACAGGCCCACCTGGAGATCTTAAAATAATCCCAGGCCCAAATAGTCAGCCATTTCACTTTGAGAAACCTTCGTTTAAGTTCAAATTAGAATTTTTGGAATGAAGTATTCCAGTGTCATAAGTGAATGGTATCTTCAAACCAGAGATAATATAGGAGGAAATAATAGGCTCTTTCTCACTTAAAAACAAAACAAAACTTGATGACAGGACTCAACTCGTCCTAAAGAGGAATGGGCAAGATTTCTAAACTAAAAGTGAAAATATTAGTAAGAAAAATATTTCTTGCCTACTACAGATGAAGGCATCATAAACTTTTTGGTTGTGGCCCAACAAGCTTATATTGCTGAGAACGCATTTTCCTAATCAGATGTTAGAATTAATTTATTCCTAAGTAACTATAGTTACTTTCTGATTAACCAGTATAGAGAGCACTTCTAATACTCTATTATCCATTGCTATGATTCTTCATAGCAATGTGCTGCTACCACTGAAGTATCAGAAAATATTAAAGAAATAAAAATGAATAACATCACAATGCACTACAAACATACAAATCATGATGAAATTGTTGTAAGTACAAAAGTTGTCTTATCCACTTACCCAGGCACTGACACATCTGCCACAAGTGGTGATTTTGAAATCCCCATAGAGATCCTTGATGGCACCAGTTGTAAAGAATCCCTCCACCATCAGCAATATGCCATATACAAAGAATGCAGCTGCTACACCATATATCACATACTTGAAGATGTCAATCCTGTATAGGAACAGCAAAAGTTATTTATCTGCATAACTGTTTAAAGCTGACTCTGAAATTTCAGGGTGAATTAATCAGATTCTAAGCAGCAACGTTTCTACTCTGGAGTCAGCCTAAGCACTGATTTCCTATAATAACAGCTGAAGCTGAGGGCAGGAGTGAGCTTTGGAATAAAATAACATTGATAGAAAAAAAAAATGGGACATTTAATTTAAAAAGTTAAAAGATGATTTGTGTAGGTTAGAGACCAATTTGTCAGAATAATTTGAAAAAAATATATTTTTCATCAGATAAAGTGGCAAAGTTAAAACAAAAGAAAAAGGAAACAAGTACCTGGCACATCCGTTGAGTCACACAGTGCACCTAGCACTGAGGTCTGACTTCATTATAGACAAGGTATTTTGTCACAGTCTTCAATAAATCTTACTATGTGTACAGGTAGTTCTCAAGTTGCAATGCCAATCACTGCTATCTTCTCCTCATTATTATTTTTCTGCTTATTACCCAACAGACAAAGTGTCTGACACATAATAATGAAGTCTTTAAAAGAGATCCCTAACTTCAAACCAGAAACATATTTCTCAAAATCAGTAAGGTCAGATCATCTGACATTCTCATACAATGAGGCTTTAAAAACATTATTTCATGGACCCAAAGGTCAAGAAATGGAAGAACGGCATTCAGAGCCCAGAAGGCTAAAGATATTAAAAAGAAAATTAATTGGGCTGTGCTGATTGTCCTGCCTAGCACTGTCCAGAAGTTCATGACTCCTACAAGGAGATGCTGCCTACTAAATGTTCTCTCATGACAAAGATTTGTGAAGAGATACTTGAAAGGACCTCTCTTCTCTAAGTGTATTTTCCAAGCTTGGAAAAAATCTGTGACCTTTGCCTTGGATCACCAGTTTTCAATATTTCATGCTTGGATTTCTCTAAAAAACTAGCCAAGGTGAGTTTTTGGTTTATCCACATGATATGGCAGCAGTAATGTGCAGGCTTAAGGTGTTAGTAATTGCAGTCATATGGTCCAGGTCAAGATAAAACAGCTTATTTACAAGTATGATGCAAAAAAAGCCAGAGACCTACAAGATGAATTTTGACATGCTTCAAACAACTACCCAAACTGAGTTTCTCAAGACATAAAGATCAATATCTTTGCTGTTATGAAAAGAATTATTTAATAACAGTTCTTTAGAATCACACTTTTAATTGTCACCCAAAAGATACAGAGTCACAGAGTGGTTGAGGTTGACAGATACCTCAGGATCTATCTAGTCCAAACCCCCTGACAAACAGGGTCTCCTGGAGCACATTGCACAGTATCATGTCCAGACAGGTTTTGAATACCTTCAGAGAAAAAGACTCCACAATCTCTCTGGGCTGTTCCAGCACTCTCTCCCCCTCACAGTAAAGATATTTTTCCTCATATCAGATGGAACTTCCTCTGTTTCAGTTTGTGCCCTTTGTCTGTTATCTTGTTGCTGAGCACCCCTGAAAAAATCTGGCCCAATACTCTTGACACCCTCCCATAGCATATTGGTATACATTGATAAGAACCATTCTTAGTCTTCTCTTCTCCAGGCTAAATAGACCCAGCTCTCTTGGTCTTTTCTCATAAAAGAGATGCTCCAGTCCCCCCACTCATCTTCATAGTCTGCTGCTGGACCTTCTCTAGTCTCTATGTCTCTCTTGTACTGGAGAGCCCAAAAATGAATGCAGTACTCCAGGTGTGGCCTCACTGAGGCTGAGGAGAGGGGCAGTTCTCTTGACTTGCTGACAACACTCTTCCTAAAGCACTCCAGGATACCAATGGCCATGGCCACACGGGCACAATGCTGGCTCATGGATAACCTGCTGTCCACCAGAACTCCCAGGTCCTTCTCCACAGAGCTGCTTTCCATCAGGTCAGCCCCCAATCTGTACTGGTTCATGGGCTTATTCCTCCCTAGGTGCTGGACCCTGTATTTGCCTTTGAGGCTGTTCTCTGACGATCTCTCCAGCCTGTCCAGGTCCCTCTCAATGGCAGCACATCCCTCTGGGGTATCAGCCACTCCTCCTAGTTTTGTATTATCAGCAAACTTGCCAATGGTGCACTCCGACTCTTCATCCAGGTAATAGATGAATAGATGGAACAAGACTGAACCAAGTACTGACTGCTGGGGGACACCACCAGCTACAGGCATTCCAACTAGACTAGACTAGATCACAACCCTCTGAGCTCTGCCATTCAGCCAGTTCTCAATCTTCCTAACTGTCCACTCATCTAACCCATACTTCCTGAGCTTTCATATGAGAATGTTGTGGAATACAGTAGTGAAAGCTTTGCTGAAGTCCAGGTAGAAAACATCCACTGCTCTCCCCTCATATACCCAGCCAGTCATCCCATCATAGAGGCTATCAGGTTGGTTAAACATGATTTTCCCGTGATGAATCCATGCTGACTAGTCCTTCCTTTCCTTCACATGCTTAGAGGTGACATCCAGGATGAGCTGTTCCATCACCCTTCCAGGGATGGCTGACTGGATCCTTTTCCTTGCCTTTTTTTGAAGACTGGAGTGGGACTGTTGTTTTTTGTTGTTGTTTTGTTTTTACAGTTCTCAGGCACCCCTTCATAACCTTTCAAAGATGATGAAGAGTGGTTTAGCAATAATATCTGCCAGCTCCCACAGCACTCATGGGTACATCCCATCAGTGACCATGGATTTGTGCACATCAAGTTTGCCTAAATGACCTCTAATCCAGTCCTCCTCAACTAAGGTAAAGTGGGCCCACATTTTCTCTAGTATTCCTTTTACTACTGTATTGAGAGAGATAACTCTCAACACACAATTTACAGTAACAAGGCTGGACAGCCCATTAACATATCTTTGAATTTGAATGGTTTTCAAGAGATTCAAAGTCAGATTCAAGTTTTCAGTTGATATTTCAGATGTAGAAGTGTGACAAAAGTTTCAATGAATGCATCTTAAGCTTGCTTTATTGTCATAAAAACTCAGTTAAACTTATGACCTAGCTGGTGAGGGGTGGGATGGAATGTATAATAAATGAATGCTGTTAGCATCTGTTTTAGCATTTTTCACAGGGCAATAACAGACAGGTTCTAGGAATAAGAAAGAATACGTTTTTTTTCTTTTATTTCCCAATAACAAAGTCCTCTCAGCTTCTTTCCACATCACTCTTCATTTTATAGACAAGTGAAAACCAGGGTAAGTTGATATTTGTATGGAATAGATACAGAAACTATTCAAGATGGTGGAATAAATTTAGCACTGTTGACAGTATTAGATGATGCAAAGATGATATTAATTCAGCTGGTATAACACTGTTTTAATAGTGAAATTATGTTTTGAGCCTATCTTCCCATTACTGACAAAAGTTAAGTTACTGTAGGAAACCGACAGCAACTTTGTGACTATGCCATAGGATCTCTTCCAACTCTTATATTATACTCCTTATAAAGCATGACCTCCATCAGAGGCTGAAGTATGGGGGTTATGCCACAAACAGCTCCTCACAGACCTCAGCGTGCTCAGTGCTGTAGAAAATACAAGCCAACATTGCCTTAACAGGATTAAGGCTTTGGAGAAGTCCAGAGACTATTTCACAGTCCTTGCAGCAGCTCTTTAAACCATCTGTGCTGAGCCTCCCACTGAGCTGCTCATAACAAAAAGGGTACCAAAAGATCTCTGCTTTTTCCTCAGCCTTATGTGCAACTAAAGGAATAACTTTCATTTAAGCCTTCTACAAGGAAAATATAATTAGCTACACACTAACCAAATATAGAAATCAATTTCTTCCTGATATACTCTCTACAGAGACAAGTAGGAAAATCTCCACTGATCAGGCTACACGAGATGAAACAGCCAGACTTACTGCAAGGAGAAAGGATCTCACATGATGTAAAGAGAAAAAAATAAACAACAGGAGTGAAATATTCACTCCACTACCTTTTAAGAAGTCAGATAGAATTGCATTGCAACATAACTACTAAGAATGCTATATTTAAAGAAAATATATTAAAACAGTAACAAGTTAATCACATATTAGTTTTGAAGACAGTGTTGGTATTAAAGTATTCTGCAGCATTTATATTAATGCTGCACATAAGTTCACATAAACTTTGATCTTCCAGTGAAATTATAATAGTTTATAAAATGTAATTCTTTGTGAATGAACTCAGGGAGATTAATTGCCATCTATGTTTTAGTAAAGCCCCAAATGCTGCAGATGCAGCCCCAGAGTAACCAGGGAGGTAAAGGGCAGAATGAATGATGAACAGAAGCCAGTGGGTGAGATGGACAAGGGCAAAGCAGAAGGACAAGCACAGCTCACAATTGTGCAGGCTGGAGTGGAAGGAAAGAGGTATATAACAAGCAAAGAAAGCAGAGACAAAATTATAGAGGTAAATTCTGTGCTTCTGATAGTATTGGAAAGACATACATCAGGTGAATACTAAGGATAATCTGAGAAGAACAATAAGAAATCTTGCATACTTATTCACTAAATGCTGGAGTCCTGTGGTTATTAAATAATGATATATTTATTCCTCAACTGTAGTCACTGATGGCAGCCATAAGTGCTAATATCTTAATGAACAGGTTGTCACTGAGTACATAGTAGACTATCCCAGCAGAGACAAGTCAGAGGTGAGTAAAAACATTCTCAGAGAGATGAATGTGACAAATTTCCTACTGAGTATTTTTGTGGCGCTTTGACAAATACAAGATTGAAAAAGATATCAGCAAGCAATAAGATTAATTGATGAATGATCTTGTCTTTGAGTAGAAGACTTTTTTGTGGAGAGTGCTAAACAAAAATAGTTATTTTGTTGTTGAGACTCCTTTAATCAAATGAACACATAAGTAATTATTCCATCTTGTTATAAGTGCATTTCAATATTCAAAACTAGCTCATGTTAACTATGTCTAGAAGTAATGTTTTGAGCTTGAGAAACTTGTTGCTTCACTGGAGTAAATCAGTACTGCTCCACTATAATAAATGTGTTTACTACCCCAACAGATAAGCCAAGAAGAACAGTTAACATTGACCTTTAATTCCAAAATGTATTACAATTTTAAGAACCCTGAAGCCTTTACACTATTCAGTCTAATCATGGTACATTTTACACCCTCAGTGCTAAAGATTGGCACTTAACTACTGCACACCACTATATACTTTTGTATCAAAATTATTTAATATTGTTTTGGAACAATCAACATATTATCTAGGGACACTTTTCTCTAATTTAGTTAAAATATGAACACATTCCAGACACTTATTTTCAATTAAGAGCAACAACAACCACCAAAATTGATCTATGACACGTGATGCTCCTGCTGCCCAGAAAACCTTTTTATTTGAACAATGTATGTGTACATTTCAGCTGGAATGTATCAGAAGTTTTGAATGGTCTAGCCCACCAGTATACCAGATATTACTGTGGAAGCAGATTTTTAGCATTTAGAATTCTGCTTCATATTTCTCTTCCTGAATCTATAACAAATTCTCCAAATATAGATAATGTCATTCAGATTCCACAGGTGCATGTAATTGACACCAAACTGTATGTATATTCAGTGAATGCAAGTACATTCAGACAATTATACATATTTTCAATATAATAATTTTAAAATAAGAAAAGTACCAAAGCTATCAAAGACACTAAAAAGCTAGTTAAATTATCACAATAAAATTTCTAATTTAACATTGCAGCTTTTTTTATAGCTGGACTAGACAGTTTAGAAAGATGAGTACTGATTGTAATTATCACCACTAGTGTCAGTCAGTTTTCCTATTTTTTATTATTATTTTTTCCCATCACAAGGAACTTTAATCTTCACACCTAGAATGCGCACTAATCTCTGTTACTCTGTAAGAAAGAAAAACTGGCCTTTGTGATGATCCTTTTGCCCCCAGACATACTGATCCTAAAAGGCTGAGAGACTGAGATAGCAACCTGCTTCCTCAGGCTATCTCCAGCTTTTAGAATCAGTTTTGCAAATGTGTTTTTTGAAAATATAAAAGATATAAAGGGTAAGCAATGTTTGTACCAGATCTGCAGAAGTCATGGCTCATAGAAGTTTTTAATTTCTTAACATAAATTTAAGATACTATTCACTTAAACAGTTTAAGCAAACAAGATAGTACCATGAAGCACAGGGGAATTGTTAGCAAAGGGAGGAGACAAGCAGAAATTTTTTCCTTTTTTGAATAAAAATATACAGTCAGCAGGGAGAAAGAAGGGTTAATAGTCATGTACTACGTGCAGAGTAAGACTAAAAAACTCACTATAAATGAAGTAAGAGACTAAAATATCCTCAGTATGGAGAACAGAAAAATGAAACTGGTAAGAAAATGTCAGCACAGCTCCTTAAGGGATTTTTCAGAGATTAGGTTAATAAAAAATCTAAACTTCTAAAATACAGGTGGGAAGAGAAGAAAATTGGAATATAAGATGTTCAATTAGAGTTTGTAGGAAAATGATAGAAGTAGAAAGAATTAAGAGCAGACAAAAGATAAGAGCAATGAAGGCCTAAGAGTATTTATTTTTGTTTAAGGAAGAAATAACATTCACTAAAAAGAAAACAGGTTGAGTAGTATGTCTTCTAGTTCTGTATTTCTGGAAGAACTTCTGCATAATATCATATGCAAATTTGCTCAAAGATAAAGCACATTGTTAGGACTACATAAGGAAAAGACCATAATTTTAGAATATGCAAGACACTTGCATTCTGCAAATGTCAAATTTTGTTATTTTACTCTGAATAGCAGCCATGTGCCACTGTTTTTAACAGATTAATTTGTGAATATATGTTGTGTGTGTACAACTCAGGGTAGAATTCTGCATTCCTACACAAAGTCATTCTACTCTAAAATTTTGTTGGTTGCTTCCTTAATAGGAAATGGACAGTTGAGCTGAGATTTCAAGGAACACTTCCAAAAGCAGCAGAATTCACAGCCTAATGGAAGAGGAGTAATAGCAGCACAAACCATATTTCTGCCCTTTGAATACTGTAATGTTCTTGGAACAAGAAAGGATCTTTAAATGTTTATTTAAGAATTTCAATGAACACTAACTGTTTGAGACTAAAACACAAAGTCTTGACTATAACGTGGATTAGAATGGGTGTCAAAGTTGTTTCTGATAATCAAGGCTTGTTCCATCTTCTCACCTCTAGCAAAACTACTTGGAAAAAATTTTAAAGATGATTACTACAGAGGAAATCTGGAACCCTCTTTGCCTGAAGAAGGACAAAAATAGATTGGAATCAGTGCACAGCAACATGCAGACTTCCAGAAGAATTGAATATGATTCTATGATTATATGGTGTTGTACACTGTGGATATTGAATTCCCATTCAGCTTTCCATAGGAACATAGCACAAAAAGACATAGCAAATCCTAACACAGGATTTCTGTTTCATTATGACAAATGTAAATTTGGAGTCATGTGCAGTAAATAGTAATAGGATAAAACCAATAACTTGATACTAAAACTCTAGATTGGCATGGTAATGGTTAATTCTACTCTTTTCAAATCTTCTGCACAAAGACCAGTTGTCTTAGTTTTTCATGGCACATAAAGGATATAACAATATGCACATTACATAGGTATATACATTTTCCATTTTATGTCTGTAAGATTAATTGGATAAAGTAAATTAGGACTAAATGGAAATAAAATTGCTTTAAAAAGTCATATGGAGATGAACTGCCTGCTCAGAAAGGCCTATTGCAAATGCTTCAAATCACAGGCACCCAGTGATAACAGTCAATCTAAATTCAAGACAACCAAGTAAAAAATCTGCTTAACAAAAATTAAATAATACATCTGACTGCTTAAAGCAGTGGACTGTATTGGCACCGATGAAGACTAAAACATTCTTTGTGTATTTGCTGCTGTTATTAACATGTGCTGCTAAGAATTCCATTATTCAACTGTCTGATGAAATGAGAAGCGCATTTTTTCAGGTACCTTCCAAATACCACACTTTATTTACATAGCTACTGATTTTGCTTTTAACAGAACATTAGGCTACACAATATAGATGCATATGTAGCAAACATTACTTTTAATCACTGATTGAGAAGGTCATATTCTCAAGTGCTGGTGTGTTTTGTCATATTTGGCACATCTACTAAATGATACCAGATCTGGACTGCTATGTTTTGCATCTAACCCTTAATACGCTGTTTTACTTTCTACATGTGACTGAACTATTCCAGGGAAATAGTGTCCTCCTAAGTAAAGTAAACTGCATTCTTTTGAATGGAAAATGCAACCTTCAATGATATTGTGCTCTCATTGGTGGTTCCAAATTATAAAAAACTAACAAGGTACATAGGTCAAAGATAGGCCTTCCTTCCAGAAACAATTGCATTCTCCTACACACAGTCAGAATCCAGACACAAGACCTCACACAGTGCTGTTAGTGGGAATTCTTATCAGCCTTATTAGCATTTTTACTGCTGACCTGAGTGAAGGTCAACCTTCAGACTTTCAGCAGTAGGGATTATGAGCTCACCCCCACTAATGTTTTGGCTCAGAAATTGATTTTTTTTTTTTTCCTTTTTACTGTGAGTCCCTCAGATGTCCCCACTTCTTGGGATATGATTTTCATTGTGTTTTAGAGTGTACAGTATAGATTCCTCTGTAATGAAACTAAATAGGATATATGCTCCAGGAGTGCTCCTTCTGAACTCCAGCTGCTAATGGATGTTCAGTGCATTGTATAAGACATGACTTCATCCAAAATAAATGAAATGAGTATAGTACAAACAAGACATTAGCACCAAGCATGGTCTACCCATCAGTTTCGGTAGGGCTGATACTACTTACAACTCCATTATGTAGATATAATATACATATATATGAATAAATACAATATATACATAAATATAATATAAATATATAATATATACATATATTATATATAACAAGCTTATAACAAATTTAAGCACTGGACTTTTGTAACAGAATAAACATGTATAGGGAAAAACAGTATTACTGCATGCTAAATAGATGACTAAAACAGAAATATCATATGATCTAATGCAAATATTTATAAACATATTTCATATCAGCTAATCTTTACTGCAGATCTCTCTGTAATATTTTTTACAGTATTCCATTAATATTAAGGCAATATTAATGACAAAAAGACTACTTTTAGTGGTACCAATATTTAACTTGTGATAACTGCAAAACCAACACAAACAAAGAGAAGATCAGATTAGCATTCCTACATCTACCTGAAAAAACACTGTTTTCAAACAGTAAGGGGTAGATATAAAAGCTTCCATGAGTGCTCTTATTCTTCCTCAAATCAAAACAGCTGCAAACACTATTTTACTAGGCAATATCCTTTTAATAAACGATGACTATACACCAGCTAGTTATTAACAACCATCAAACCTGGACACTTCGACAACCAAATCTGGGGCTTCTGCATTTTGAAAAGAAGGAAATTTTTAGCTGTAAGAAGATGGCTCCTGTGGAGTATCTATAGCAGTTCCAATAGTGAGAATAGTGAATACAGATTTTCATATAGTAACTTCATTTAATATACTGTTTGGTATTGCACCTTTAAAAGGAAGTGAATTTACAATGACCTGAATTAGTTCTACTTGTAGTAGGAAAATGTTGCTAATGATACTGTCAGGAAGGTTTCTTCATTTTCTACTCTAAGAGCATGATTCCCTTGTTTCATGGTCTATATATCACAGACGTGACAGATGGCACCAGCTGGCCCTGTACACTAAAAAGAAAGAGCTGTGAAAAGTTGCTATTGGGATATACAACAAACATACCTTGTGCTGCTTATTGCCTAAAACTATCTTCTGAAATTTGCTCCAAACACCAGAAAAACATGACAATTGAGTTCATACAATATAGTTTTGGACAATTGTCCATCAATTTCTCCTGACTTTGGAATCTTATCTAAGTCAGCTATTAAGTGAACCTAGCATCCATTACTTCACAGATACATTGTTCAATGCAGTTTTTTAAGCCAGCAGAGAAATGACTGAACACCACATCTGCCTGAAGCAGATTTTCCAGTTTCAGTGAAGCCTACAGAGTTGTTAAATTCCAGAGCAGGCAACATAAAGCATTGATCTTAGAGTTAAAATATTTTACAGGCAGTTTTAAGGGTAAATTGAACCACCATACTTATGTTCTTAGAATCCCTCTGAATTACAAGGAGCTAAAATATCCACTCTACTTTCACTTGAAGGAATTTGCGTCCCAAACACAGCTTGTGACTTCTGTATTTTAATTCCCTGAACTTCTTCAGTTGGAGGAAAAAATAAATTAAAAAAAGAGGAAAAAAAAAAATAATGTATCCCCTAAAAAAATAATAAAGTTGATAGTGAAGAAGTCTGGGAATGAAGTTTCACAAAAATGATTCAGAAACCAATGAAGCGATGTAATAGAAGGTAGTCCTTATCAAAAGTCCACTCACTGACAATTCAAAGTGTTTTGTTCTGATTTTCATCCAATAAAGTAAACATCCAATTTATTAAAGGTCCACAGATTTAGAAATGACTGTAAAGAGTGAAGATCTACCCTCAGCTCTGTGATTTTTGAAGATATTCTCTATCTGTAAGGACTACCTGTTTGTACAATATGTACATGTATTTTAATACTTCTGATTTCTCTTAATTTCCAAGAGTTTAGAATATTTGATTTACCCACACCACTTTGAAGAATTTCAAATCAGTCTGTAATCCAGTACTCTGAGACAAAATTGCTTTTACAAAATCCTTGTTACTTTTTAGAACCTATTGGTTTTAGAACCATATTATAGACCAAGACTGGTTTTTTGTTTGTTTTCCAAACAAGTGTTCAAAAGGGAGTTCATTACTGTAACCCATTGCTATAAAAGCACTATTTCTACCCTACCCAGCATCTCTGCAGGATGTTTCCAGTATCTTAAAGTATTAACAATGATTACTCCATAATTTAACTTGCGAAATCATCAACTTGAGGAAATCAGTTTAACTGTCTGGTATTTAAGGAATTTTAAAACCACCTGGAAAACCCACTCTTAATCTTTCAAAATTATGAATATATGCTGCTCATTAATATTTTCAAAGCAAATATGAAATGCAGCTGATATGTACAACCTGACTGAGGGTTCATGAATCTGGAAGGAAAAAACATGTATGCTCTGCTGAGCTAGTGCTCAGACTGCCTCTTTTGCCTCACAGGGCTGCTGCTATTGGCTGAAGCCTCAAGGGCAGGTCCCTCCAAGGGGACTTGAAGGCCTCATTATAGGTTTTAAATCAATTCCACCCTCCCCAAGCATCAGAATACTATGTGGGATGGGGGCCATGAGCTGCTTCTCATGGGGCTGGTAGGGCAGGATTGTGGCCAAGGCCCATCCCAGCACCCCTCCTGGGGGCAGCCCTAGCCCCATCACCAAGTGTCCCTGTGAGGCACCAAGGGCTGTGTTGAAATGGGTAGGGTACAGGGAGGCTGGGCCCTCATGGCCCTGACACTGAGTTTTTGCTGCTGTTACTGTGACACTGACCTTTCTGAATGCTTTGTTGTACTTTGGCTTTTCTTTCCAGGCACATAAAGTGTGCTTCAGACCTCCTTTGCTTATTCTCTAGAGAGAAGCTCCATTCTCTATAGGGTTCTGCTCCTTCTTTTAAATTGCAATGAGTAACTATATTGACAAAGATAAAGGATGCTTTGTGAGCTGTTATTGAGCTCAGAACAAACACAGTTGTGGTCACAGCTAAAAAAAGCCCTTATCTCTTACCACCTGCACAAGTAGTTCTCAGATATGGATTGATTTTTATACTGAATGACATTTGAAATCCACCATGCTAATAAATATATATAGACAGCAACCATCAGCATGATGAAACAGAATCTAACACGCTTCACTCCACTGCAGCATTTCTCTCACACGTTTATCACTGAGGGACGGGCTTCAGGTCAGCCTGACACAGTTCAGAGCAGCAGAAACATTAAGAGACAAAATGGCTTACATAACCTAAGTGTAATTTAATATCACAACCTGTTAGATCTTTTTATTCCTATTATTTGTAAACAGAAAAAAAAATAAAAAAAAATGTTGCTTTTCCATTTAAGTATGCATAGTTTTAAGAATGTAGAAACTGCACCACTTGTTTCTACTTTTCGGCCTTTCAAAAGAATAGAGTTACTGCAGGGCTTTTGCATTGCCAACTGTTAATCAAGAGTTATGACAAAATACCAAGCACTGCATCACCCTACAGTACTATTTATAAAGCAGAGTACTATCTGTTTAAGCCGGTAAAAATTTGACAATTGCATATTTCCTAGAGTTTATCCAGTTACCAAAAATGGCTCATCTGCTTTTAAAAATACTACCTTCTCCTCCCTTTAAGACAATTTTAGAGATATCTTTCACAAATGAATAAACTGATCTTTTGATCCCAGTATATCTTTCAAATAAATATTTTGTTTTAGTAAGTCTTTAAGTAAACAAATGGACAAACCAAAAAGCTCCTGGAAATGCCAAATAACTAAATGATAAGGAAAAAAAAAAAAATCACCTTTACGCTCTGTTAATCATTTCCAGTGAAATTTGAACAATATCTCCAGTTTGATATTTTCATTATTTGATAGAGGGAAGCTAGAAAACTTGCTGTAAAGAGAAAGCATCAATTTGTGGCTGTTCTGCACTAATGGCTTCCTAGGGACTAATAAAATAAGGTAGAGCCTAGTAAGAAGATTGATCTTTCATTCAGGATAACAATGAACCTTAGCTGCCAAGTCAAGTCAGACCCATTATTTTAAATGACAAGCTCAAAGCAGAAGTCACATACTTCCCATCAACCTGATATATTATCATACAAGAACATTTAAATTCCTCAGTCCTAGACAGAAGAAATTTGCATGTGGTGAAGCAGTCATGTACTTATTTAGTAAATCCCTCCTTCTGGCTACTAGTTCCACAAATATTGCTAGGGTTCACAAAGAAGCTTTGTGAAGGATGTTGACATAGCACTGCACAAGTCAAGAGATTTCAGATTCATGAAATGTGATACATCATGAAAACAGTGGAACCAGGTCAGACTGTACACATCTCTTATTCAATTTCCTATCTGAAACAACGGATATAAAAGAGTGAGAACTGGCAAGACAATAGGATAATTCCGCATTGCTCTTTCAGCATCTGGGACTTCCTGAGCTGGATAAGTCTATATGCCATTAGAAACTGTCAATGGATTTGTTTTCCAATATTATCCATTATTTCCAAGATTTCCCTTGAAACCATATAAGATTTTGGCATCCACAGTACCCAGTTAGTTCCACAGGTCTGCTATACAATTGAAAAAACATCACTTCTTCTGCCTTTTGATCCTGACACCTGCTAGTTTCCTCCGATACCTCCTACTTCTTGTACTGGAAGAGAGACAATACATCCTTACTTCCTTCAGGACATTTACAGACCTCTTACTCACCTTTTCTCTAGCTCTAGTGTAATTAATGTTTAACCATATAGCCTCTATTACAGAACTCTAATCATTCTTTTTTGCTTTCTGTGGTGTATCAGATTTGGGGGGACAAGAACTGTGCACAGTATTCAGGATATGGATGAAAGATGGATTTATACCATACATTTACCATTATAAAATTCTGTTTCTCTATGACTTTCCCAGTAATTCTTGTATTTGATTTGACTTTTGACAACAGCTAAGCCCTGAGATTATATGGAAGTATCCATTGCAAGATATCAATGTTTTGATGGATGATCAAATCACTTCTCCAAAAACCATATAAGGAAAATGCTTACAAAAGTGTGGGTAGGATTCTTCCACTTTAGTTAGGAATACTAGCAGCCAGATAGGAATTTGGATTTCAAATACACAGGAAAATCACATTTGAGCGAGACAATACGATGATAATGTTTAGAGTAAACTTCTTTATTAAATGCTATTAATTTACTTAAGTGAAGGAGACTCCCAACAAAAGTAACATTGAAAAATTTTCACAAAGGCCTTCCATAAATAAGTTTCAAGAGTAGAAAAGCATGAAAGCTTCAAAACAGATGAATTCTAGGAAAACCAGAGGCAACAAAAGTTTGACACTACAAGCAGTAAGGTTCTGCACAACACTTCAGTCACTTCCCTGTTGCATTTATTCCCAAAACTGATCTGTTACTTGTTATACACTCCTGCTTCATTTTCTTGGACTGCAGAGTAGAAAATTTTACGCGTTTCAGCAAATAATTATCACAGGATAAAAACAAACATGTTGTATGGAACAGGTCTGTCAATATATGAAGTACTCTTAGTATTAAATGATAGTAAATTGCATTAAAAATTGCTTGTAATTAGCAAAAAAAAAATAAAAATCAGCTCTATCAAAACTTCATCTGAGCTTATCCAACATTAAATAATACTACAATTTTCATTACAACAAAATTTCTTGAGTTAAATTTATATGCCACATGGAATTTTTCAGCAGTTTTCACAGAAAAGGAAAAAAATAAAATAAAGTATTAACTTACATGGTAAAGACATCAATAACATCTCCTGCAACTCTTGTCATCTCAAAGTAGGTTTGCAGAATGTTGACAGTTCCTGAAAGTGCTTCATGTCCACAACCACAGAACAGCGCAACGCCAGCATACAGCAAGATGGTAGCAATCAAAGATGCATAGGGAATACCTCCCAGGCATTTGATGCAACATTCAAAGCACCCTACATGAAAAGAAAGTTGTACGTTAACATATTATAACAAGGAAGGAAAAAAAATAAAGACAAAGAAAAGAAAAAACCTTTTTGTTTTGAGAAATGCTTCTGAAAAGTGAAGAGAGTTTTGATCAGGTATAATAATCCATCATTTCAGAAAAATCTGTGAGAGGACAAATGTTAATTGAACTTCTGAGTTTTCTCAGTTGATACTTGACCTATTAAATGTAGAAGACCAGCTGATTAACATGAAATTTTAAATAGTGAGTTCCTTGTACAGTTTCATGTTTTTTCTCAGAGCAGATTAGTGTCAGTTCCAGGCTATTCCAATATTCACAATACAGCTGTTGGATTACTGAGGAGGTTCCTCAATAATAGGGAACCACAGAGAGTATCCTATCCAATTCCTTCCATCACCATAGATTCACTCCATGTCTTTCATTTGCAAATACCGACAACAGAATTTCTCCACCCCATAGTACCATTTTGAGGGTGTAACTAAGTGTTCACTTTCTGGAATACCTCACAATAATAGATGAAGATATGCACTCAAATGGCACAGATTAAGAAACAGTTGTAGAAGCTGAATTTTCTTGCCACTCATTTACCTTACTAAGTGAGGGCAATTGCTCTTGATTTAGACCAGGACAACCCTTCCTCCAGCCATCGATCTCTAAATTGATGCTTAGTTCCACAACAAACCCTCTCCCCAGCATGCATGCTCAGGTTTCTGGCACTCTACCAAATCTCTACCAAATCTCTCCAGTTCCATAACAACTTTTACATCCTGTAGAGCCCTTCTTATTACCTTCTGGAAGGACAGAAAAGACAAAAAGGAACCTGTGGCAGAGGTAGAGCAGACAGCATTGAGTAAATACTCGTTTATCATTTATTTAGTTCTTCCACAGGCCTACTGACTACTTACTTAATGAGTAATTCTAGAGTTTTCAGTGTTGTCAAACCAACACAAAACTAAAGAAAAGCAATGAATCTTACAAATCAGATTTTAAAATGGATATCACGTATCATTCATAAACCACAAAAGGTAATGAGCCGTAGGTAACATTTGCTCCAATTCTTTTCTTTAAGCTGTTCAGAATGGGAAAATAGCTGTTTAATAACAGAACAAAAGAAATGCTATTTTAACTAGCAAAATGCTTTTGAACCACCAGTACAGAATGTGACTCAGCTGTACCATGTATGTATATGTCTGTACGACAGTGACAGCCATTCAGAGCTCTGAACACCATATTCACAAGGTAGCTACAACACACAGAAATAATTGCTAGAAAAGATTTTTAAAATTGTATAGGGTTTTGATGCTTGTTTTCCTCTGGCACTAGTACTTTCAAACTTTTTACTCTGCAAAATGAGCCTATTTAACCTCATACAGTTCAGCATTTATACTTATTATTCTTAAATTTACCAGTATTTTTCCTCAGGCAAAAATCTAGATCTGCTGGGACTGTGTATTTCTACACAAATGATAGGAAGTAATTCAAAGTACCATTCTTCTTTGGTACTTGAAACAGGAAGAACTGCATTGATCATTTTTTTTATGTCATTCCACAGAGAAAATGTAATAGCGAAATACATAGTTTTTGACAAGACAAGGAATTTTATTTTAAGTGGATAATGTTGAACTCCAAATACTGGCTATATTTAGCTACCAAAATTAATGTTTCATTGCATACATCCATTATCCAGTCAGAGAAGATCTCATAGGCAGCTACCTCAGCTCCTCTTAGTAGAATCTTTACTGTCTGTTGTTAGTAATACTCTTGGTATAGGTATATAAACTTCTGTTTTAAAAGGCTTGTAAAGTGTTCTTTACACAGTCTTTGCCTAGACAAATCTGTGCACTATGCTACTAGTTTACACTTTTTGTGTGTATGTGTGCAAGTATTCTAACGTACCTCCAAGCGCACCAGCCAAACTTAATTTGACCTCATCTGTTTATGTGATCTTTTTTCTACATTAAGGAAAGAAATTATTCAGACCTTGAGCAGAAGCAGAAGCTGTGATTGTGATTTGCTAATTATCCACACAAATCGCATCATCACAATCATTTCCTTTCTTGTGCTTGAGTGATATGTGAACTCTTTCTCCTCAGTGCAGGATATATAACCGACAAATAATTTTCTTTCTATTTCTAATTCTTCTTTCTATTCTTCTTTCTATTTCTAATTCTCCTAAATTTTCTTTTACGTTTGCAAAACCTCCTTGTGAAAGTGCCAACAATAGTTAAAAGGGAAAAATATATTGGAAAGCATTTTTTTTCTATGGGAAAACAGTAGCACAGTCATCACCACAACCTTCAAAGAATTACTTTGCAAACCAATTTAAGACTACCTTTTTAATTCTAAGTGCATGTACAGATTGTGACATTATTTCTGTTCACTATTATTTTCATTGAAAAGTGTGGGAAACTGTAGGTTATAGAGCATTTTAATAGTGTAATTATTACAAAACAAAACAAACAAACAAACCAGTGCACTCCCTCAACTCATATTGATAGTCTCTTTTTCTTAGACATGGATAACAATGGCAGCTAAAACGTAAGAAGGGCAACAGACTTTGTTATTTTTGTACACTACTTAAAATTAGCTATAATTTCATCCAGAACTGTCCCTTGTTTTTATTAACTATTCAAAATTCCAGTTACAATTACACATTGGAAAAAAAAAAAAAAAAAAAAAAAAGTATTTGCTAGAGAAAAAAACCCAGACCAGTAAGATCATTAATAATCTATCACAGTACATTCTATATCAGAAGTATAAATTAGAATTGCATTTTCATCAGATGCCTTCAACATATTTGTTCAATTATATTCAGGGTAATTAAATCTCAAATGGATTGCTTAAATGGGTTCCAAATAATTCAGTTTTAATGCACAGTGGTACTAATATGAAATATGCTTCCCAGTCAAAAAGAAGAAATATTATTTCAAGAAGCCCACAATAGAATAACTGTGCTGTTCAAACAACTATATTTAGCAAATCCACCTGTCAGAGAGATCTATAATTTCTGTGTTACCATCATTTGATATAACAAACTTCCAAAGACAAATTAAAGATGTATAATTGGGCTAAAAGATATTTAAAAGACAGTTTTCAACTAATATTAAAGACACACCTAAATTTAGTAAACATGGTTTTAATTCTTACCAAGCACACAGCATGGCAATTTACACAGCAAGTAATAAAAGGTACTTTCTTTCTCCTACATTGGGAGTGACGTATATGCCTTTACTTCTCCCAGAGATAACAAACATGTTTCTGTTGTGTTCCATCCTCCTGAACTATACTGAAATCTGAAAAAAAATGACTGTCTCTCTTCCTGGGAAACTGATACAGATTTGGATATGGGTAATATATATACATAGTTCTATCATAATTTTCAACATGGAATAGTAATAAATTTATATATATATATATATATATATACATACACACACATTGAATTGAATATATCTACAAAAGTAAATAGGGATTAACAAGTACATACTGAGCCCCCCCACCTCTCAACCCCCTCCCAGAGGACTGTGTTCAGTTCTGGGGCCCCTGACACAGGAAGGACATGGAAGTATTAGAATGAGTTCAGAGGAGAGCCACAAAGATGATCAAGGGGCTGGAGAACCTCTCCTGCAAAAACAGGCTGATAGAGTTGGTGTTATACAGCCTGGAGAAGAGAAGGCTCCAGAGAGACCTTAGAGCAGCCTTCCAGTACCTAAAGGGGGCCTACAGGAAGGCTGGAGAGGGACACTTTGTCAAAGAGGGTAGTGGTGGGACAAAGGGTAATGGCTTTAAACTGAAAGAAGGTAGATTTAGATTAGGTATAAGGAAAAAAATCTTTACTATGAGGGTGGTGAGGCACTGGAACAGGTTGCCTAGAGAAGCTGTGGATGACCCATCCCTGGAGGCGTTCAAGGCCAAGTTGGATGGGACTTTGGGCAACCTGATCTAGTGGGAGGTGTCCCTGCCTATATCAGGGTGTTGGAACTGGTTGGGACCTTAAAAGTTTGAACCTTTAAGGTCCCTTCCAACGCAAGCCATTTTATGATACAACAGTTTCACTGGATCTTTCATCTTAGCCATATTCCAGCAATAATCAATGTTGGGAATACAAAAATTCATACTCTGTCACACTAGCCTGTACTCCTTCATCAGGCCAGATGTTTTAAGAATAAATACCTTGCTGGCTTCCTCTGTGGCACCAAAGTACTCTGATAAAGTATTCTTTGTACTTGGACATCTTTCTAAAAAATGATAAGAATTACTAGATACCAAAATGTCAACAAAAGAGAAGGCTACATGATTTGCCCTTCTTAGCAGAACACAGATCTAAGCTATTGTGATAGCAGAGAATCAATGATTTGGCAGTAGAGGTTCATCATGAGTCATGACCAAAGGCCTAGATTTCATGTAGTGAAGATGCATTTGAAGCTTTAGCTGGGTAACATCACAAAGAGCCACTCTCTGCACCTCTTCTACTACACAAGTCTTGGCAACATGGGAAAGCTGTCTTGAATTGACTGGAACTACATGTTTAAAGCAAAATGCCTTATCAACCTTTCTAGTCAAACTGGAATTTAGCCTTTCTTTTCATCACTTTTTTTTTTCATATTATTTGACAGGTAAATGATCATCCTACATGCTGTATGCTTCCTTTAAGGTACCAGTGCCACCTTTCCCAACCCTGTCATTTGTAATTGTAACAAAGAACTTAAATAAGTGAAAGCTCCTGGCTGCACATCTCACAGCTTGTCAAGGAAATTGGCTCAGTTACCATTTAGGTGACTACACAAACCTCCATTTGGTAAGGTATTGAGAATGAGCTTGACTGCAAACATGTGGCCTGTCTCATCAACTTAAAATCAAATTAACACTATAACTTCAATAAAAGACAGAATAGGAGACAAATATCTGACAGATATCAGAATAGGAGACAGACAGATATATATCACAACTATGTCCAAATAGTATGACCTCATCCTTGAATAAATTGTTCTTTTTAGTAATCACCTATGAAAACACTTAAAGTCCACAAATATAAGTGACAATAAACAGTACTAGTTTGTAAGTGTTTTTATGCCAATAACTTTTTTTTTCTTTCTTTTTAAACTTATTGGAATGAAAAGCCCCTATAAAACACTTCCTATCTCCTTGTCCTTTTATCCAACTGCCACCATCTTAGCTGCTTTTCCTTAAGCCTATTTATATTATTTGACAGTTTTATTGTATAAGTAGCTGCAAAATCTAATAAGAATGAGAACCTGAATAAAGAATAAATATAAAGAATATAAATAAAATATAAAGAATAATTATAAAAGTGGACACAATCTGGACTTTTCCTAACATATTTAACACATTAGGACGCTTCCATTATTACCAGGTACTTACCAGCTAATGAAAACTGTTGTGTAGCTCAGAGCTCACCTATGATCTGAACTGTGCTTTGAAATTGTCTTGTTTCTATTTTTCAGAGAAGGAACAGGAGTGACTCCCATTCTTTATTCAGTGCCTGGAGTTGTAATTGAAAAAATTGAGGCCTAAAAAACTGTAACCCTAATTTTGTTTTTCCAAAATATCAAAATCAAGTCTCTGCCTCTGTTTCCTTCCAGATTTTTCAGGCAGTCAGCTCAAGTTTTAATAATGCCTTGAAGACTACAGGCAATTTCAGTGGTGGCTCTATGGTAGACTTTTTGTTTGAGGGACAATATGTATTTGAATGATGGAATGGTTCTAGAATGATACTGTTTTATAGTGACAATATTAATGATGTTGAAATCACAGCTCAACAGAATTTATTCTTAATGTTGACTGCTGATGGTTTAGCAGAGTGACGTAGGGATCTGTACATGCTTCAGATTTTTTTTTTCTTTTTTTCATTATTTTTTTTATACCTGGACAAATATATTTTGCAGTGTGAATTAATGCAAAATTTCCAGAGAAAGTACTAATTCAAATCTTTGATGTAAATACATATAAAAACGTATTCACTCACACCTTTGAATTAATCTATGAACATAAATGAAGACTCATATTTATGGGACACTGACAATTGTGACAATATACAAAAAAATGGATTGTGATTAGCTGTTATATACTCTTCAGTACATTAGGTTTATTGCTGTTTAATGAGTCAAATCTTAAACTAACAGTTCATAAGCATTCAAGGTAGGGACACAGAGCAGTCCCCTCCTGACACACAAGCCCATAGGTTATAACATGGTCAATCTATGTTATTTTTAAAAAATACTACTGCTTGAGTTAACACACAACAATTGTCAGCTTCAAAATCACTCTAAAGCTAAAGGGAATGAAGGAAAGTAATTCCTCAAAATGCGATACAAACAATTTGGTCCAATTTTCACACTAACAAAGTTTCACACTAACAAAATATTGCAATTAAAATGCTTTGCCCATTACATTTACATTTTATATCATGTAATTTAGATTTGTGTGGTGAATAAATTGGCAATTTGTTATTAATAAATAAGTTAAAAACTTGTTATATGTATCAGTAATGCATAGATGATGACTGAAACTATTGTAGATGCCTATAACCATGTTTTTGATCCGCTGGAAACAATAACGATTTGTAAGAGAACTAATTTTATATAACATTAAGAATTGTATTCTCATTATAAAGTGAATGGCAATGTTATGGAACACAAAACTAGAAAATAAGTATTCTTTTCATCCCTCTCACTTAGAGTTCATAGAACTAATTCCACCTCCTCATCCCTGAACAAAGCTATTTCTCCCAAATGGAAAACTACTATGTAGCATGTACTGAAATGTGTGATTCTGCACTATTTTTTCCTCATTCACAAACAGGCTGAGTTCCACTGGGCTTTAAGCAACTTTTTTTTTTTTTTTTTTTAGCTCATTATTCAGATCTTGCAATCCAGAGAACATTCTTCCATGAATTTTCTGTGCATTTATCTGTTTAAGTAGAAAATTCTATAAACTTTCAGTGGTATTCATAAATTACAACTTTTAGAGAAGGTAACTTCCCCTTTCTTTCAGGTGGTGGAATAGAGGAACAAATAGGGTATTTAGCAAATGACTTTTCATGGTAGTCCTCATGATAGTATCATAGAATGGCTCTGAGTTTGAAGAGACCTTAAAGATCATCTAACTCCAACCACGCTGCCATAGGAAGGGATGCCACCCACTAGGTCAGATCCCCATCCAGCCTGTCCAGGGATGGGGATAGCTTGAATATGATTTTTCACAGTACTTACATTTATATAAGACCTTTATGTGATCAAATCACACTTTACTGATGTCATTTACAGTTGTACATGCTTAACATTCAGAAATAATGAAAATGCAATTAGAGGATTTGTGAGTACTTTGTTCTCAGCAGCTGTTCAGGACATAGAGGAAATAAGTATATAAGGACAATACCAAATATTCAGCTGCTTTAAATGATCTCTAATTCTTTATAAACTTTTCCACTACTAAATCTGATAGTGCACGTAGGTTTTGCAGTTGTTAGCTGATAGCAGTGAAATGCTGCATCTCAGAAATACTGAGCTCTTGGATGTGGTAGTGAGTGAGAATTTCTTTCATCTGGTATCACATAGACCTTGCTTTTTATTCCACATCATGGGCAATTTCTGATCCTATATCCTCCTATTTTCCATTGTTCTTATCTCAAAATCATCTCTTTGACTTTATCTGCTCCCTTTACCTGCAGACTGTCTCCACCCTACTTTCATCCCTTTGAACACATATTTGCCTGAGAAACAACCATAACAGATAATCGTGCTCATTCTCTGCAAAGCTGAGAGAGAGCAGGATCATCTGCTCTGTGGGATGAGTGGTGGAAATGCAGCTTCATCTCCCTCTTTTCCCCCAGCCTTTGTTCTACCTACCTAATTCCATCACTCCTCTCCGAAGCACTGAGATACTCCTCAATGAAACATGCACACAGTTTTTATTTATTATCCAAAAGCACAGAATAATGTCAACTAAAACAGAAAGAAGAAAAAAAAAAAAAAAAAAAAAAAAAGTAGTAGCATAGAAAGCTCCTGTCTGAAATTTTGAATATTCTGAACATTTAGGTCTGGCAATAAAACTATAGTCTTTTAATGGAAGCATTAAGTAACTTTATATATGACTGTCATTTCAACACCTCAAGAAAAAAAAATAATAATAAAAAAAAAAAAAGATGAAGGAATAGACAATGATGGGACTGACAACTGTCAACCTTCTGTGTTGTCTGAATAATCCAGTCATGACCTGACCAGTTTTAAGGACAACAGTTCCATAAAACTAATGAATGCCACTTTGTCTATTTTTCAGAATAAGTATGTGAAAATGTGTGAAACTTTGAATGTGTGTTACATTTCTCTATATGGCAAATAATTCTTTAATCCCATTTAACACAAACCTTTGGATCTATCAATAAACAGTTTTGCAGACAAGTAAAACACAGAAATCAAAGTGCAATGAATTTAGAATAAACAACTTAAAGGTATGATTTACTCAATACAAATTTATCCATTCACTTTTTTTCAGTGATAACAACTATAACCATACAGGTCATAACCAAAGTCTCTAATGATCATATTAACCTCAAAAAAAAATCACTTGAATTGAGTCATTATTGACCAATTCCTCTACCAAGATCTTGAAATAAGTTAAGTCTGGCTTCAAAACAGACAATACATATAAAACCTAAGCCAGATCTCACTAGAGTTAAACAGCATCTATTACTGACTCCAGCAGGAACAGTAATTTCAGCAAGTACTCAGTGAAGGGACATTTTTTAAAGAGTAAGTGTATAAAAATCTGTATCAAGGAAAATAACCCTAGATTATAACTAGATGCATAAGCTCTCATTTACCATGTATCTCTTGTTCCACTGATGTGCTATACAGCATATTTCCTCTGTAGATCTTCACAGTTATTCCACTGCTATGGGACGCTCTCTAATCTCACTTTTCACAGCCAAACATACCTACCTTCCTGTAAATTATTTCATTGAAGTAATTCCAGAAAAAGAAATTAAGCAAAAATCAAGACATATGCAAAATAAAACCAGGGGTATAATGAAACAAATATTAGGACTTGAGCAGAGGCAGTCTTAAATTCTGTTAATAATGTGTAATATCTGCATTAGATTTCCCTTATTTAAAACATTTTCAGTTTTTTTAAAGTTTTTATTTATTTATTTGTAAACCAAAGAAAATTTCCAGGTAGTGTGCCAGTCTGCCTTTGAGGTACAGATGACTTTTGCTTATTCTCTCAAAAGGTTTGAGCTTAAAAGATTTCTAATGTAATATATTATCCCATCAAACACACTGGTGATTTAAAATAAGGTCACTACAGAAAGTGAACAGCTGCTTTAGGAATACATAGCTTTTATCATCCATAAAAAAAATAACAGACATTTCTCTTTCTTACAGCAGTGATTTTTACCTAACAATGTTTTTGCAAGCCCCACGGTGAATACGGTCAACCAGTACTTGATGAGTATTACATTTGTATTATCTACATTTTATAAGTCTTTACTTATTCAGAAATCACAAACTGAATAATGTGAACTCCTATTTAAAATATAATTTTAATATTATGTATAGCTTAATTAAAGCAGACAAATGAAACAGAAACTTTAAAATTTTAAAAATCAATGGCATATATATGTATACATATTTCCTGAAAAGACTAATTGTTTAGTGGAAAGGAAAATATATAATTCTCTAACCTAAAATTAAAAATGTATAAGTCACTATGTAAAAACAATTTTAAAAGAAAAAACAAACAAACAAACAAAAAACTTCAAGTGTTACTGAGATCATGTATTATAGTCTCTTCAACACCATTCTAATAGTAGTATATTTTACTACTGGAAAATTTTTCTGGAAAATTAAAAAAGTGAAAAGGTCATGAGACAGAAAGGTTTGAAAAATATGAAAAGATAAGCATATTTGAAAAAAAAATTCTTAAAGTAAAAGATATATATCTGTTACTATCGTACTTACCTATATCTACATAATTTAAATTGTATTTTTAACAAAGAGAATGTGTGTCTTTTATGCTGTAGCATTTTTGTGCTCTAATGAAACTAAGTAATCCAAAATACTGACCTATCGAAGACAGGATATAAAAGTTTAATCACAGGAAAAACTTTTTAATTATTTTTTTAAGACTCAAACAAAATTTTAATTTATTAATTCCATAGATTTTTTTCTAACTAATATTAATGAGGCATCAGTTATATAACTTTGTCAAATTCTCCATGCCAACTCAATTACTACGTATTTTACAGATTGTTTATTTATGTATTTCTTCTACAAAGAGTACTGCCATTTTACCATTGATGATAAACAGAATATATTTTCATCAGGACTTCCTTTGCGGCAGTCCTTTTAGCTTCATTTTTTCCTCCTTATTTCTTTTTCAGCTTTTTCTATGGCTAACCTCTTCACCTCCTGTTCATGTTAATTTTTTTAAAACTTCCATATGAAATTCTTCCATTAAAATGCATTATTTATAATTAGCAATTAAACTGCCTTTATATTTAATAACAAAGCAGAGACATAGTGCTCATAATACCACAGGATTCTTATAAAATGCAAAGGTCAAATTCTGTCCTTAACTGACTTTGGTGTTTTGACTTAGATAAACATCTATGCAAAATGTGGCCCTTAATTTACTGATCTGTATTTTTTTTCACTGTAAATACAGAAGAAAAGGAAAGAAGCCAAGTTCTGCATCCTTGTTCCTTAAAGTAATGGATAGAAACTGTAAAATCCTATGCAGGTTTGGTGCAAACACTCTTGAAAAATCTGTTCATAAAAGGTCACAGTACAGTCACTGCTGTTCAAGGAAAAATAGCAAGAAGACTTCACAATTGTTAGGTCTAGATTTGGGAACACAAGGATGAATCCTACCTCCAGGGATTATGAGTATGCCTCTTCATTACTGCAGGCACACACCTTTTGTGGGAATGGGAAACTCATCGTGCACAAGAAAAGAACTATGTTGCACTGCCTGCAGTGTGCCAAGAGGATACAGTCAGGGCACCCACATTTGCAAATAGAAAAATGCAAATGGAAGGCTTTTCTGCCTAATATCATCCCCACACACCAAAATTAGAGAATATTCTTATCCTGACTGCCTCTAGACATTTTTTTTTTTTTAAGTGAGGGGATATTCATAATGCCATACAGTCTGGCAAGAAGGAATTCTGTCCATATTTAATGATATTTCAATACCTTCCCCCACCCCTTAAAACTCCAGAAAATATTAAAAAACAAACAAACAAACAAACAAACAAAAAAGTTTGAAGGGAAAAATATGATGTTAAGATGTTTTTCAGACCTTTTGTCTTTCAGGACATACAATTTTTATATGAGGTGTACAACTCCTGTTCTCCTGTTCCTTTTATTTTAAGACACTGAGAAAACACTATGGGAACAGATTTTGGGACATTATGAAAGTATGTATTATTGGTTTTCTCTGATGATTTATAAAACAAAGTATTAAAATTAAGATAACCTTGCTACTTTGCCTCTTCCATTACCTGTTCTGTGTGAAGATACTTGAAGGGTATTGAACTTCTCATTTGTAATTACACACATTAGCTGGATCTCAGAAAAGCTTGTTCTAGTTTACTTGCTAATACTTGGACTCCATCTTCCATGAATGGGCAACACAGAACAGAGCCCTAAACTTCACATTGGGAGGTACTTAAGAAGTTGGAAGAGGGTTGTCTGGCAGATAAAATCCTATACACATGGGAAATGAAACAGAATTTGTAGAAATCTTTCTTATTAAATTTATCGGTGCCATTGTCATTCATGCTATTTCAGAACACAACTCATTATTTTTCTTCATTTTGCTAACACCTACAAACATATTTCCCAGGACAGGCAACTCCTTCTTTCTCGTGCTCTGCAGTCAAATTCTTATCCCTTTAGCTAAAGGGAAATGATTGCAAGTGGAAGGAAACAAATAAAATCAGGTCTCATTTTATAAATGACATACAAAGCTAAGCCCCAGATGCAATGAAAAAGCAGAGACTGTGCTCAAGCAGGGCAACAATACAACATCTGAAATTTAGTCCTCATCTTCTCCAATGATGAAAAGAATTTTCACCTTTGAAAAGAGCTAATAGTTTTCATCATGTTAGATGTCACCTTCAAGAAATTGCTGGTAAGTCAACTATCAGTATTTTGTCGATTTGTCTAGGGAATGGTTCTTTAAAGGTAACACAGTCTTGAATTTTCAGTGAACTGTAGTTATTCTGATTAGATATCAACAACGCTGAGAGCATGCCAACAAGCAGAATACTAAATATGCATAAGAGAAAAAGACAAGTTAATGGCATTCATGTTCTGACTGACAGTTTACAACAAGACATCTGAGAAGACAACAGAAACCAGTACACACATTTTCTACTTTTTTTTTTTTTTTTTGAAACACTGTTGATTTGAGAATTTACATTGTATGAACAGGATATTATCCAATATTGAAAGCTGCAAATGTCTGTTTGCTAAGATACACAAAACACAAGCAAATTGCAAACAGCTCATGCTTTAAGTGTTATGATAAAGAATATTTGAATTGTACATTCTTTGCTGATAACAACGACTTTCAGTGACTTACAAGTTTGTTTCCACAGTTTACTAAAGACAATGTCTTTTTCATTACAGACAGCCAAATCTAAGAGCACCTGAGTGCTGAAGAATGCATGCAAGTTCTCTCCAAAGTCAGTGATCTCTCTCCCTAAGCAAGGATTTCAGATTTGCATGTGCTGCCGGCAAACATCACCAGGGAGTACTATGAAAAGTGCTCTAACTACTATTGTAACAAGTGGAGTTGACTATAATTCCACATGCTGCAGATAAACATCATTGGAAATTTTCAAAATTATGCTCAGATCACTGCTAGTCATTCCACTACATTTTTATAAAAATTAGAATCTGATATTCAATTTTATTTTAATTCAGGGAGCATATCCAGTAAGTTATATGCAGTAGCAGAAAGGTTTTTGCAAATTGCTTTTCAATCATGCATTAATTGTAATTGGGCTTGGTTACAGCCACAGGCACACCGGGGACAAGAATTCAGCTGCCTCCAAGGATTTCATCAGTTTCCTGACCTAGCAGAATTCACCCAAAGAGATGATGGGGAAAAAAAAAGTCAATTTGTGGTAAACGATTCCATCACTGAACACCCAGAGCAGAGTCACTTTTTGAATAGCTACACAATTCCTGGTGGGCAAGTCTCAGTGTGGCTGCAGAACATATGGTCAGGGAGGCAGCTACATATGCACAGAATTTTTAAAGGGAAAATATTTAGAGAAACAGCAATGCTACAAGTTTACCTTAAAAATAACATCCCAGATAAAGTCTCCAAACAGACACTACCAACTAGTTTCCATACTGAACACACAAACACTTAGGGAAGCTGGAAGCAATATATTTCATGGTTACATAATTTCTCGCATGCCTTTGCTTATCCTTGTTTCAACATTTCATGCCAGGAGGTTTATACAGCTAAAGATACAAAGATAAAAAAATATATATATATATATATATATATATTTGCTTTTCCATGTATGAAAAAGCACCAGTTTTTTTCATCAGACTTTGAAATCTGAAAATTTAGGCCACTAGCAGTGGACTCAGCTATATGCCCAATTATTTACAATTATGGGAAAATAATTTTGTGTCCGTTGTTTCATTTTGTTTTTAAAGACAGGTTCATGAAAATCAGATTTTTAATAAACAGTCAAAATATGCTGAGTAGGGTAAGATATTGCAAATTATGCTTTTTCCTTAAAGAGTCAGTGATGACTGTGTCACAAAACATTTAGCAGAAATAAATATGTATGTATATATATAAGTTTATATATATGTATTTTATGTAGAAGTCATGAACTACCTAAAGTGCAATCACCACTCTAGGAAGGATCTTGTGAAGTGACTAAGTCCATTCTCAGATTCTCAAAGATAACTTGTGACAGTTATTTACCTTATATGTTCTTCTTTTGTACTTTAGTACTCTGGAGTTTACCTATTTTTTGTGTTGGTTTTTTTTTTGTTTGTTTGTTTGTTTGTTGTTTTTTTTTTTTTTTCCCCAGAGAACATGATAGCAAAAATTCGTATTTGTTTAGTGACCCACAAGCACATACAAATTAACAGAACTCTGTTATTCTAGTCAGTTGCTTAATACCGTGTATTTGCATGGTCAGTAGTGCTGCCTTACATTTGACATTGCTGAATTTTCCATATCATTTAAAATTTATTTTGACAAATTCAATAAATCTAAGTTTATTCTCCATCATCCTGCCAGTCTGGTATTAATTTTGGTATTTTCTAAATACATCAGAAAACATCTGTATCAGAAAACATCTGTACAAAGGTGAAGGAATGCTATAAAGATAAAATATATACTATTTTGTATGCAAAGGATCAGAGATGGTTGCAATCTAAATAAGTAGAAAATAATATAGTACAGAATTAAACTCATCAAATATTTATCATCCTCAAGTGTATGATAGACATGGAACTGCACAGCCTGAGAATGTTCTCTATTGATACAGTGTAGGTATTTTTTATTGTATGTTCAGTTCTCAAGCATAGATTTCCTAGCAGGCCTCATACATTTACATGTGTTATGTTTTGCATTAATGATGAATTTTGACAGTTTACACTATATGTAATTAAAACAATGTTGACAAAGTCCAGATATTCAAAAACTGTACTTCCTAAGAGAACAGAACTAGTAAATGTTATTTGTAACAAAGAAAAGAACTCTAATGCAATTAGGGAAAAAAAAAAAAAAAAAAAAAACTATTCGATCAGTGTTGTTAAGGTTGGAGGAATTGTAAAGTGAATTTTAGTGATACTTTAAGATTCCTGTCCAGACAAGCCTCATCAGTACATAAATGATTTAAATAAGTAATTAAGTAGGCAAAATATTACAATATTTAAAACTTGCAGAACCCAGACAAGTTAATGAAGTAGTACATTTATGTATAATTTCCCATCCTTCCCTATTCCCCCACTATCCTAAGCATTCGGCTTTTCTTTCTATGGAGCTGGATCAAAGCTACTTTTTTTATTTTTATTTTTTTTGCTCATCTGCCAAGGTTGCAGAATGATGTGGAATAAATGAACACCTGCTCTTGAAAAGGAAGCTATCTGAAATGCCAGGCTTTGGCATGATCACTGTAGAATGTGCATTATCACCCAGAAAATCTGTTACAATGGCCAGTTGCCAAAACATTTGTTCCCAACGAAGCACAGGTCAAAATTGCTGTCAATAATTTGTCTTTATAAGACAAAGAATCAAGTAGAAACCAGCCAAAGTGAGTGCATATACATTTGTGCAAATAAATTAATAGAAAGATCTGAGATCCTTCACTCCTACTAACACTAAACAGATAGGAAATAGCGTATTTTCATTGACACACCGAGTAATGATTATGTCAGAACTGAGTCATGAGTTCATTATTCTCCTTGGGGAAGGAAAAATGAAATTACTTTATTAAAAAATAAAAAAATAAAAAAATAAAAGAAACAACCTTTGATAGCAAAAAAAAAGTGGTACAACATCTCCCTTAATTTGCAGTTAAAAATATGTATATAAAGTTTATTTTAATTACCTGTTTTGTTCTAGTAATGAGACATGCAGTCTTCCTTGTCTGTTCTGATTATTCATTCAAGCAGATTAATTTAGTCAAATATATCAAAAATTTAATATAAGAACTTCTTTTCCTATGGATGTTTATTCAGAAAATAATTGTGCATCTCATAGCACTCCATATTTATAATTTATTTTGATCATAGCAATGGTCAAAATAAATTGACCATTACCTTACAAAAATATTGAAAACATTCCTAATGGAAACTCTAAGAGTAAGTAGAGCAAAACCAGGTACCCTAAGGAACAATTTACAAAGCAACTTTCAAGGAGTAAAGGGAAAGACAAATTTTTGTATACTTATTATCAAAATTATCAATATTCAGCTAAGGGATTCATTAGGCAAGGGTAACAGATTCATGCTAACAGGATGATACTTCTGTATTAACAGGTAAATTATGTTCATGGATCATTATCAAATTTCTTCTGGCTTAGTATTTCTTTAAAGATAGAGTCTGCTCTGTCAGTATCTTTCATAAATCTAGTTGTCTTGGAAGTTTGCAAAGAATACAACTTTCCAGGACCTATTTGGCATCCATAAATGTGATACAGAATCTTAAATCTTATTTTGAAGACATCAAAAGCATAAGCATTTTTCTCCCTGTTTTAAAAAGAACAGTATTAAATAAAACAGTAACTTTATTCTAAAGATGATAACAGTAACTTCTCTTCCTTAGCTGAAGAAAGAAGACAGTTAAGGGTTTTTGTTTTTGATCTTGATAAAAGCATTTGCTGTATTCAAGATTAAGTGATGAGCTGGCTTAGCTGAGCATTATTTCCAGTCTTCAGCCAATGGTCTGACACTAATGCTTTAGCAAAATTCCACCAACTTTTTTTTTTGAATCTGAGAGCTCCTTATCTACTGATTTTTTTTTTCCACAAAACGTCTATGTCTTGATGACTGCAAAACCAGGTCATTGCAGAGTTTGGCTAACTGTAAGACACATCATTGACATCATTGTCATATAAACCTCTGGTAGTCTATACAAAACTTTAAAGAGAGCACAAAGACATGTACAAGAAAAGAACCTGAATGACAGTCCATCTCCATCATTTCGGGAGGGGGGGGGGGAGGAGTATGGGTGTGCTCTCCTACAAGTAAAGGAGCTTATTAGAAATGTTAGTGTTTGTCAGATTTGTTTGCTATACTAATTATTTCCTTCCCTTAATCTAGTCGACATACTATTTGCCTTGGGACAATTAATTACACATCTTCTACCACAGAAGAACACTACATTTCTCACTGACCATCAAAGATCAGTATGATAGATGTTGATTTCACAGGTAATAGCTTAAAGGTATCTCAGGGCTTCCAATTGAGTAATTAGCTCAAACTCTAACCCTTATGGATTCCTAGTTGTGGCAATCTTGCCTCTTACTTGTAAATCTGATTTCATTCTAACCTCTACACTATCATTATATCAAACTTTAGTTTTGAATATTTTTTCTTTAATTTTCTTCTTGTTCAAAGGATTTAACAGCTTTATCATTCAAAACAGTTCTATTGGTCAGAGCATGGACTACACAGCTATGTCTGAATAGATGGTTTTTTTTGCTTTCTCAGCTATGGCAGCTATAAAAACAAAGAGATTCCTGGCACTTCACAAACTGTGAAGAGCAGATTTTGTACTAGCTTTTTACTTTTTCACACAGTTAAAAGAAGCATAGTGACCTACCAAGCTTGTATGGGATATAGGTTATTTCCAGTGCTAGCATTCTGATGACACAGAGTTGTAAAGCTCTACTAGATGTCATGAGAAAGGTATAAAAGGAGTAAAATATGCTGATTCTCTCTTTACTCCCTAACCTTGAAGGGAACAACAGAGCTGTCTGGAACATCTACACTAAGTATAGTAATATTTGGGATGTGGAGATTTTCACTCTATCATAAGATAGAAAATGAGAAAGAATACACCTCCAGAAGCCATCTAGACCATTTCCTGATTAAATAAGTCACTAAACAAGTTTTCATGTTTAAAACAATTTCTGTAAGCATGCAAATATTTCATTGTCAGCATTTATACATCCACTAATTTAAGGATGTTCCTGGTGTGGAAAATTGAATGTCCAAGATCTTACAAATCAACAATGAAATACATTTGTGGAAACTAATAACAAACACACACCTTGAAATTCAATAAAATATTTTCATGTGAATATTTTCATGGATATTTATACATCTAGAACAGTTAAATAACTGGTTCTTCATCACAGATGAACATAACAGTGACACACCTTCCTGATTTTGAAATGATAAAGAATGTTCTGTAGGAATACAACTTAACTTTAGATAAGCAAGAATTAAGATAATTCTTTGAAGGTCAATGTTATTCTATCACTCTTTACTAGTGTGTCATTATTACAACAAAAATACATGAAGGCTTTGAATGTACTTTGGAGAGTAACAGAATGGAAAGCTCTTGTGCTTTTCTCAGCTGAAATGTTATAAATAAACAACCTCCTGACACCTAAATTCTAGATACGTCAAAGCTCTCCTTCTGCATTAGATGCCATTTAAGATATATCCTATTAGATGATATCAAGGGTGGTATAAGCACTACTCTGTCCTGTAAGATACAGGATGCAACAACTGAAATTTTAGCAATAGCTTTGCCTGCAAAAAGTACACATTAATTGCAAGGCAAGATCTGGAACCTACATTCATTTCCAGAAGGTCACAGAGTGCAGATATTTTCACTTGCACAGTCCAATGAAATGGGGCAGTGGAAGAGCTGTTTTATTAAGGTCTCTACAGCTGCAACCTAGAAAGAAAAAGGCTTTAATAGACAGGACAATTCTGTTCCAGCTGTTCACTCACTTACAGGGAAATCTGCTAGCAGAATAATGTGAAAATGCTTTGTAAAATGCTGAATGAGAACTCCTAAACATCTATTGTTAGGAGAGAAATAATTCTTCAAGAGGAAGGGATAATGTGGGTTGGATTTTTGCAAGTTGGCAATATGCACAGTTCAGTAATTTACTGTCCTTCTAGGAAGTTTAGAACTCTATCAAGCCCATAATAGTATGTATAGAGTACAGAAGGCTTATTTGTACTTCAGGGTATTTAAATCATATAAAATAAAAATAATTCTTTAGCAGGAGAAGTACAAACTAGAAAAAAAAATGTATATTTCTGGAAGCTGAAGACTTCAGGCTGCACTCTGTAAAATATAATAAACCACAATGCTACCTACTTTACTACAAATACACTGCAGAACTTAAGTAAACAGTTCCTGAAGAGTCAGAAAAACCTCTAGGTATTTTCTCAACTGTCAGGAACACTGCAGTATTTCAAACTTCAGATATTTTAGTTTGAGGATATTTAAACAGCTTTTGCTGCAAAATCCATTCATTTATCAGACTCCTTCATTTTCTGCCCCAATCATTTCTATCTAAAATCATTGAATGCTCAGAGTTACAACAGCCAGTTTTATTTTTGTTATACTGATGGAACCTGGCATCCAACACAACCAGAATACTTTGTTACCAGCTGTTTTAATGTCCTTCACTGCATCAAGTCACCAAATCATTCACATATCTAGCATCAATATATTTCTGCAACTAGCTTTTTTTGGAAATACAGCTTTAAAGAAACTTCAAAAATATCCAATCATAATCCCAGATACTGCTATAACTTTCCCTGAATATGTTTGTTCCTTGCTTGTGCCTATCTGATATGCAGTGTATCCAAGGAAATCTGTAGAAAACAAAATAAAATCCCTCAACCCAAAATAAACCTCCCAAAGTGTTCATAAAGATTTGTGTTCACTAGGAACCTTCAGAAATAGTGGCAATGAGGAAGAACAAAATTGAAATCAACATACTTGGTTGTGTTTTGTTTTGTTTGTTTTTTTTTTTTTTAATTCAGGAGTTGGCCTAGTAATGGTGGTAGTTTTATTATCATGCATAAAAAAACCTGAACAGTCATGATGTTTACAAAAATTACTCATGATAATATGCATGCAAATTCAATTGTCTTTGCAAATAGCAAGCTATGATGGAAATCCTGAAAACAGAATCTGTTTTTTACATTCAGCATTAAGGAGAAAAAAAAAAAAAGAGAGAAAAAAAAAAGAAATATTAGAAACTTGATTATGTACTATACTGATATTGTAATCAATTTATGAAATATAAATTCCATAGAAAAACATTCAAGTTTTTATTCATATCAGTGAAGGCAGAAGACAAGACAAGCATCAGACTTTTAGTCAGTGTTCACTAACCTAGGCAGAGTTTGGAAGAATTCTGGTTAATCATAAATAAATAAATAAATAAATAAATTTATTTTTTCATGCTCATTTATTGAAATACATCATCCTCTAATGCTTGATATATAAAAAATCGAAAGCAGTAGATACTCTTCTTTATACATAATTACTTAATGGCTAAAATCATGGACAAGCTGCAAGTAACACAGCTTTATGCCTGAAATTATTTGACTGGATTCATTTCAGCTGCCACTGGGGATATGACCAGAATATTAATTCTCTCTAACACAACCTACTTGTATGAATTTTTCCTGTAGGAGTACTTTTTCTTAAAAATTAGAATTTGGAAGTGTATTATAGAACAGTGGTAAAATAAATAAACAAACAAAATTAAAAATAGTAATAAAAAAATAAAGGTTTATAAATAAACAAGAGATTGCTAATTGACTGCCAAAAATGGTGGCAAAGATCCTTATACACTCACTCGATGTCAGTAGGCTTTTCTGCGTAATTCTTTGGACATCAGATATCTTTTTAATGCACCAAAGCGTCTATAAAAAGGTTATAAATGCACATTGTCAAATACACAAGCATGTGCAGTTATAAGATACAAAGGATATTTGTACCTTACAAAGACTGTATCTGAGATAAATGCAGATTGGTAACTCTCAATGGAAGACATTGATATACAACCAGTATTTTATTAAATATTCGTATTTCTCACGCAACATGAAAAGAGAAACTGCAACATTTTATTTCCAAGCACATTTTTGCACTTATAAGAAACTAGAAAAAATAGTCTTAATTGTTTTGATTATCATTACAAAATATGTAAATGTTTTCTTGCTTCATCAACTACCATTTAACAAGGTGAAAAAAGAAGAAAAAAAAATCTTACAGTGATAACACTGTGAACTGTCCTACCCATATATTCTAGGGCCAGAGGTGTGTGAACATTTGTATTTCTTCACTAAGGGGCTTGATAGTTCCAAGATTATACAATGTGTATACAACACTTCCTCCTCACTCCAGGCTCTGCAGGATTACAAGTCTGCCTACCCCAGCTTAGTTCCCCTTGAGGGAAACACAGACTTCTAGCAAGTCACTGCTCTACATTCAGTGTTCCTTTCTGGGACACGGGGACCATACACATGGATCCATCACTTAACTCTTCACCCATCATATGTTGTATTTATCCATCTGTATGCTGGACACGCTGTTCAGAAGGGTACTGAGATTTGTTTTGATCTATAGGCAAAAGGTGAGTGTATGGCCAACACCACACCACCCTGACCATGACATAAGCAGAGAGCCCTGAGAGAGTCTGCACCACGAAACTCTAGGGAAAAATGTGGAGCAGTGGTTCAGCAATCAGTGCGAGTCTAGGCCAGACTGCAGGTGGTACAATCTTAGCAGTACCACTACCAGTCCTAGGTGGAAAAAAAATAATAATAAAAAAATCCTTCTGCTTAAACTGAACACTAACAGGTGGCACGTAATTGGGTGTATCTGTGTGGGAGGGTTCAATGTCCAAAACTGAATTTTTGAACTATTAGGCAGAAGCTTGCAACTTGCCAGCTGCTGTCAGTACCAGCTGATTGTAAATTTTGATAACACCTGGACTAAAAGTGGCATGTCCCAAATCCTCCAGTGTTTACACATATGAGACTATCACAAATTAGGAGGTTGACCCCATGCACCATGGGTTTTTGCACAATGGCTGCTTAGACTGGGAAATCTGGGGTCCTGGGATTGTGGGTAGAAAAGGAGGTCAAAAAGAAAAAGGAAGTCTGGAAAAGATGAAGATTCTGGCTGAAGGAAAGATACTGGAAATAGGAGAAGATACAGGAGATCAGCAAACTGGATGAAGGCAAATGCTGGGGTACTTTCAGGGTCCTCAGTCTATGATGCCCAATATATATATGTGCAGGCAACACAGACACCAGCACAACTTTCTGCCCAACCATGATGGGCCAGCAGCAACCTTTGAACAAGGAAATTGAGATTTACTGAAAATTGTGCTGGGAGGTGGTGGGGTGGACCTCATTACTGGGTGGACACATTACTGAGTGAGAGTGTGAGATAATAAAGCATGGGAAAAGCTCTAGTCCTGCTGTTTCTTAAATAAATCCTGGTACTCAGATCCACTATGAGCTGTCTTTATACCAGTAACATATACTCATATATCAATTTCAAGTAACATGAGTATAAATCTATGGATTTTTTTTTAAATGCAAGTAATTTCAAAAACACAAAGCATGTACTCTGATATGAATTACAAATGGACATAACCAGAACTGTAAAATGACATAAAATAAAGGGTTTTTCATAGGGTTTTTCTGCCTTACCAACCAGGGAATTCTACTAAAGTAAATATTGAAATGCATTTTAGTCCCATACTATATTAATTATACTTTCTTTACCAATTTTCCCTTTATATATACATTTCATCCTGAAACAAGACAAAAACAAGAGAAATTCAGGGAAAATTAAAATCCAAGCCTTATCAGGATTCTAGTCAGGTACAACAATTGCTGCTCTGCCCTCCTGCTCCTCATTTGCAGATTTTCACAGCTGCAGGAGCTTAGAAGAGCACAGGAATTCACAATGTACAACCAGAGTATACTGAAAGCCTTCTGGAAAAAACTGGCTCAGGCTTCCTGAGATCATGGTCAGGAAAGATATTTTTATTTCCAGTGATTTTGGCTACTGGGAGGAAGATATTTCTGGTACTACAATTGACTTTGCTTTCAAGGCTGGTGATTAATGGTGTTCAAAATATCTAAATGGCTCCTGACTAATCTGGGGACAGTGACATCTATATCTCAGATGAACGCTTTTCTTTCTACTGCATATCTACAGGCACTCAAAACAAACAGCAACAACAAAACCAAACACAAGCAACCAACAAAAAATATCTCTTTTCAAACAGAAGAAACAGACAAATTCATATTTCATATAAATTTCATTATTTCATATAAATGATGTGCTTACTTTGGGGAATACTTTTACTGGATGAGCCTGGGGACAAAATGTATGCCAGCTAAGTGAGCTGGTAGATATCAATCTGTTCACTTTACTTTTTATTCTGATCAGTCACCACTGTCTCATTCAGCTCAAACAACAGCAAATATAATAGGGACTTATGACAGCAGGTATCTGAAATGATGGGCTTTGTTAAAAAACATGTGCAAGAGATGCCTTGCCCACCTCTAAATGCCTGCATAGCTGACCCTTTAAAATGTTCCTTGAAAAGCGTAACTAATGTCACACCCAAAAACACCGATAGAGCCATGTATTACTCGAATACAGAATTAAATATCAAAGACACAATATTTAAATAAAGTATCACAGTTGCATCATGCTTCATTATGTTATACTATATAAGCTCACTGTCACAAGAATCTCATTTCAATTCCAAAGACCTTCAGTTTCAACGCACATCAGAATTTGTGAAATCCAGCATGTACTGGATTTGTAATAAAATATGAGTGAGTGACACTCTCACTGCAATTAAAATAACTTTCTCATTGCCTTTAGATGATTTAGATGGAGCAAACTTACAACAATTAAGATTATAAAAGATTGTGAGCACCATCTAAACATACAGAGAAGTGTTTGGTTAAAAAACAGTTTATAAATTCTGACCTAAAAGCCTGGACCAACATTAATTTTGCTTAGGTCTACAAAAAAAAAAAAAGAAAAAAAAAAAAACACTTTGGTCAAACTCTTCCATGTTGTGAACCTTCAACAAAATGAACAGATTAGTTCCTTAGTTCCTTTGTTCATTTTGAGTGAAAGGCAAATCTGCCTCTGAGAATAGAGGCAAATTTTCAGAAGCAAAGTTTCATTTCTAGGTCTCACACTAAGATTCAGTTTAATCAGTAAGGTGATGTGGGCAATCATATTTGCCAGCCCTTTTCCAGAAACCAGCTGTGCTGTGTGTGTACCCCTGGGGCTAGTGCTTAGTTTCCATGTCGTTCTGAGTAAGCTCGGACTGCCTACAAAATCAGTGGTAGGTATCTTGAATCTCTTGGAAAGGATGCAGGGCACCCTTTTGTAAATGTCAGCCCTGTGAGGCTGGTGGCTTCCTGGACATATGGGCATGGCAGAGAAGTCCACCCAATCCAGTAAACAGCAGACCTTTGTAAAGAGAAATTTCAATCAAATAATAGAGAGCCAGTTCAGGATGCATTTTCAAGGGCAGATATTACAGAAAGGCAACTATTTTGTCCTTGAGGCATCCCTGGAGGCCCCTCTGCATGTGAAGTGTATGCCAGCTAAGGGAGAGTGTTGATGCATCCACTATGCTGCGATTCTATATTCTCAACAGATGACAGCCATGTAATTGAGAGCCAACAGTGATGCATTATAATGTTGGACTAGGCTGGAAACTCATTCTGCCTTGCATAAAGCTTATTTAAATGGAAGTTGCAAGATTTATTTATTTTTCCCCACAAAAGACCACCTGAAACCATAAACAGTCCACAGTAGCATTTCAGTATATACAAAGTTTAAGCTATTAGATACACACACAGCAAAATCTGCCTGAGGTTGCCTGCATCGTCCATATCTACCTAACTTAAACTTGAGTTTGCTCCCATCAAATTTCTTCATCGCAAATCATTGGAATCAGATAGCATTTCAACTCAACTTTAACTCTTGCAAAACATTAGGAGAGTGTCAGGAATGTATAGGTATCTTTGACTTCCCCATTCAGCAATTAATCTCTCTCATAAAGATATTTTTTCTGATCTGCCAAGTGAATTTACAATAGAGAAAAAAAAAGTGGGGGGGAGGGGGGAAGAACACAAATACTCATATCTCATGATCTTTGTATAGTTACAAGGCAAGCAAGAAAGTAAAGGCTTACTTTCAAGATGTCTTACATAAACTCATGCCAAAAAAGCCTTCTAGAACAAAAATTACATAGCAGAGAGGAATTACAGTTCCATTTCAAATTACTCACAAAAATAATGTTCCATTGGAAAATCTGTTCCATTAAGGGGAGGAAAGAGATAATATATGCATGAGGTAGTGATGTAAAAACTGTCAGCATGCTCTCTTACAAAGCACTAATGATCTTTCTAAATACATATGTTTAACCCACTGCATGTCACCTTCTATTTTATGTCCCATGTTTTCAAATTATTTTATGATTTAAAATTATTTTATGAATACTAAAATATAAAATGTATGTGTTCACATTACTCTGTGTGTGTAAAGTCAAGGTCTTGCCTACCCAAAATGCAATGTACAGCCATGTGCCCAGGCACCAGGACCTTCTGTTCAGCAAATCCACTGACCAATGACTTCAGGCACTCAGCATTCATGCATGACTTGTATGCCCACAGCAATCTAAGTGCTGATGCCTTCTGGGGACATACCAAAACAGGGAGGGTATACAAATTCCCTCCTGTGACAATGCTACTGGCAGTAAGTTTTTCACTAGTGGAAGGAGTTTTTCAACAAAGGAAGAATTTGGGAAAGCAACTCAAACTTCTTGTCATGTTAAATGGCAACTGTCTCCTCCTGAAGGAAACACATGAAAGAATTTCAGGAAAAAAAGATTAAATCAGTCAAAATCCCTGAGAAGACTTGAAAGTGATTGGCTATAAAATCTAAACACTTCAAGAAATAAAAATGCATGGAAAAAACGCCAAAACATCTGCTAACAGTCAGGAGGGAAACAAAGCAAGATGAAAAATGAAGAGGAAGAGTCATATATACCATTACAGTAATAGATTAAGAGCAATTTTTGTTATGATTCTGTACACAAGCATCATTTTTTCTGCCTGTTTTAAGTTTGTATAAATAAATGCTTATACTTGCCTTTTTATTTACTTTGGTTTGAGTAAAATATGATTTCAGGGAATAGATAATAGCAAGGAAATTCACACAAAAGAGTTTGGATGTTTGGATATAAGCTTATAAGCTTGATATTGGAAAACATTAATATATCCCTCATATCCTCAGCACATCCTCCACAGTATCAATTAGGTAACAATGCAGGTCCCCACTGGAGCTGCACAGGCCATGTAAAAGCTGATATAGCAGTGGTCAAAAGTAAAAGAGACTTGGGTAAGGTTTGAGACACACTGGCATTCAATAAAATGCTCAGATAAATCCTTGAATCTCAAGTACAACAGAAACAGAATGGGGGTAAGGGGTAAGCGGTCCACAAACCACTGCAATGAGTTGAACTACACAGAAGGTCACTACCACAGATTTTCCAGCAATGAATTGCAGAATTTGTGTCTTCTGGACATCAGCATGCCATATCCAGAATAAGAGAAAGCATATTATAAGTTAATAATATAACTAACAAAAAATAGACTAAATTGGTTCAAATTGTATTTCTTCAAGACTTTCCCATTTTCTCAATTTCTGCTGGTTTCCAGTAGTTTGGAACTGGAAGGTGAATACTGGTATATTAAAAAAAAAAAATCTCAGTCCATTCTATTAGAAAAAATAAAATAAAATAAAATATAAATAAAATAATAAAATAAAAAGGACGAAGAAAAAATAATAAAGAAATCTGAGGTAAGATGTAATACATGACTGTTAATAAAAGCATATCCTGAACTCTTGCTCTGCAACAAGCTTTTAGAGCAACTCACTCAAATAACATGTCAGGAAACAAGGTGTGGAAAATGAAACCCATGAAACCCTGCATCTCCCAAAATAAAACCAAAAGCAAATCTTTCACTCACATGTAAAAGCTTTTTCTTTTTTAATTTTAAGAGTTATCATCCCTGTGGGAGTTGGTGGAGAAAAGAGAGAGAAAAGGGAGAGAAAATTCAAGACCAAATTTTGTTTCAATTTTCCACAAGAAAAAGACAATGCAAAATTCAAGTGATTAACACCTTAGGATTTGGCTCTCATCCTTTTTTTTTTAAACATCATTAATCTTACCTATTTAATATCAGTTCTAATTTCTCTTTATCTCTTCATAATTAACTAAAAGCTTTTATTTCCCTTACCTTTCCCCTTATCATTTCACTAAAATGAATTCATTTTGCTTTTATGCTCTCCTGATATTTTTTTCTTTTCCAGTTTAACTCATGCTGATATTATTTTTATTGTTGCTTGCTTTCCTTTTCTTTCAGGAGCTATTTTTTTCTCAGCCTTAGATCTCTAACAGTGTATCATGAAGGCACTTGGCTTTTTTCCTGTTTCTTTCATTCTGTTCACTTAGAGATGTGATCAGTCATGCCTTAACCAGTGTGCTTTTTAAGACTGCTCAACTGTGTTCCATTTTGGCAGAATTTTCTTTCTCATTTTTCACTTTACTAACTGAATTCCTCAATGCCTTTCATATTTGCTTCCCAGATTCTATGTGTGACTATTTGTTATTATAGCAATTGCTTTTAGGTTGAATCCAAGATGACTGTAAAAGCTAAGAGATGTCCTAATTTCATGTTGTTTAAGTAATCCATAAGAATTTATTTTATGATCATTTTCAATAGTTTGCCTGTTATTTACATATTTTGTAATAAAATTTTCCTGTGAAGTTTAATCTCCCCTTCCCCTCTAGAGTATTGTAACTTAAAATAAAGAAAGAGTAAAAAAACAAATGTTCAATCATACTACAAATATTCAGTCCTACTACCATATGCTGAGAACATGATGTCATAAACTTAAAACATGATATAAAAATAAAAATTCAAACAAATTTGACAACAATTTAAATAGTACGTAAATAAAGGAAAGGTTTGTTTAAAAAATAAAAATAAAAGAATTCAATTTCTACTTCACAAACTACTTTTGTAGATTTTTTCTGTTATTATTCAGATAGCACCATTACTGTGCTTGGCACTTTACAGATGTCTTTGAAAATGAGGTCACTGCCTTGAAGAGCTTATAATTAAAACCCCTGTGAGTTATATACTGAGTAAGTGAGGGTAGAGCATCTATCTGCCTGTGAGCTACACAGACAGCATTATTCAGTGTTACATATTACATATTTATATTACTTTGGGTTCCAGGTTTTGTGTTATCTGGCGTGAACATAAAAACAAGTAAATCATTGAAGATTTAAGAAACCATTCTAGTCAGGTTACCGTTTTCTCATTTGCTTTTTCATAGATGTAAGCAAAATGAATGGGTTACCAAGACAACCATTTGTAAAAATCAGATTGTCAAAACCTGTTAGGAAAGAAGAACTCTATAAAATGAGCCTTTGGCTAAAAGAAGTCAGCTGATATGATGTAACTCTCAAATTATTTCACAATTTCATTTAAAGCTACTTCAAGTCTGCGAGTGCTGACCATTATCACAGTCCACAACTGTCATTCTCCAAATTATTAGCATTGAACGTAAATAGTCCAAACTCTAGGGAATTTATAAAATCACAGCAGTTCAGCTATTCCTTTTTCCTTCCCACTCTTCTTCAATACTAATTTTCAGTGCTGAGCACCACAACTGAAAGCATGCTTTTGCAGAGCTAGAAGAAAAAAAAAAGGTTACAATTTTCCCAGCCAGAAAGCTGAACTGAAGAGATTGTTTAGTATTCATAATATCACTTCTTCTCCTTCCTTACCCTGTCCAGGCAGCTAGGGACTTTGATCGTGTATATGTAAGCCAGAGAGAATAGGCTAAGAAATATAAAGGGCTTGCAATTTTGTCATCCTATTTTTGCTTGTCTTTTTCAAATTTTCACATCTAAAATCAGCATAAAGTTGTAACTTGCCAATACTATAAATTTGGAATCAGTATTGCTATCAATAAATAGAATGATGTACTGAGATCATCACAAACTAAATATCCAAGGGAATATATAGCATTTTTTATTTTTATTTTTATTTATTTTTTGATGCTAGTTCATGACGCTGACCTCTTTTAAATGTAAAGATCATTTGATGTATAAAAACACAGAAATACACACACACACATATATACAGAGCTTTAAAATTATGTGCTTCTTATCTTACAATGCTCAGAGGATGTTCTCCTTTAAAAATATATTTCGGCTTAACTATAGGATCTGAAACATTCTGGAATTTCTTTTGGTAGTATTTATGAAGTCTCTTGAAAACACTAAGAGCTCCAGATGGAAGAATTTTTTGAAAAGCTTGATTCAAAAGACTTCTGAATTTTGGCAGATAAATGCTGCATATGTTGTGTGGAGGTGATCTCCTGTGGGGGACAGGAAGATGATCTCTTAATGCACATTCACCAACTGTCATAAGGCTGAAAAGAACATGCCTGTATTGTATGAAGATACTTATCAAAATTTCCAGCCCCTGTTTTTCAGTGCAAAAGCTGAAAGAAATCCTAAAAAGGAACTATCTTATTCTTAAGAGGATGTATTAAACATGCTGTTAAGCCTATACACTGTTTAAAAAAATAAAAAAGGTCTTTTTTACCCCATATTTTTCTCTTCCTCTCTAAAAAAATAAAATAACATAAAATAAAATAAAATAAAATAAAATAAAATAAAATAAAATAAAATAAAATAAAATAATACACTTCCAGCAGCGTGTTGTTTTACTAGGTGAAACAAAATCTAAGCATGCCAACATCACATGCAACAATGCAGCTGGGATTTTCAGCCTACGTGAAGGTAGTGACAATTCTAAACTAAAAGTAAAATAAGCAAACAAAATAGCCTGGGACAAAAAAAATAAAAATAAAAATCTGTTTAAACATGTGTAGTACACTAAACCCTCTACCTAAAAGTTTAAATATGTGTAATTATGACTTAAATATGATTTAAATATGTGTAATCCTTTAAAAGCATTTAGAAATCTGTGTGTAAACCTGTAAAAATTTCACAGTAAAAAACACCATAATTTCCTGTGGGACATTTCTATTGCAGTAATACACAGAACTCCCATTAGGACAAAACCAGATTTCAATCTGATTCAATTGTGCCACTTCTAGATGATACACACAGATTTCCCTCCTTAACCAGTAGGTCAAATCTTTAGTCAATAGGTCAAACCTCTATACCAGGATTCAGTGGCACAGCATATAAAACTGTTTTGGAAAACATTAATAAATGTGTTTTTACTTAGAAGCCACTGTATGCTCTTAGAGGATGCAGAAGTAGGAACCCTATAGCACATGTGGATCTCACTGCTCACAAAGAGACATTATTAGTCCCCAGATGGCCATCTAACTCTTAACAGTGTCCTGTAAACTCTTTCAGTATAGTCATCAAATCCTTTCCTGTTCAGAAGAGCTATACACGAAATTGGTAAATAGCTTTTGAAAAACTAAAATCATTTAATAGAGCCACCCCCACTGCAGACTTTTTATTATCACAGGTTTTTTGCTCTGCATCATCACCTTTTGAATTCATTCTGAATTCTTTGGTTTTCATTACTTCTGTAGGCTTCTGTTAGCTATTTCCCCAGGTACCCATTTCACATCTCCTGTAAGAATAAAATGCCTTTCTCATAAGTGGTCCTATGTGAAAGCCAGTTAAGTGAAAATACTGTTTTTAAGATACTTGGATTCAATATGCAGCTTTTGTTACTTGCTTTTCTTTCAGAGCACCGAGGAAAAAAACAATGGGTACTGCATGTACCCAAACTCATCTCAAAATCAAGAGCATACAAATGACCTTGAAGCAACGGCTTATGCTCCACAGAGAGAATAAACTTGATGCCTCAGGCCATTAAATGAAGCTTATACCTTACCAATTCTCTCTTAGCAAGAAACTGTACTCACAGTACAGAACCAAAACATGCAAAATTTGGAGAGTTCTTATACAACAACTCAGTCACTGAGCAAATTTCCAGAGAAATCCATAAACTCATTACAACAAACAGCCTTACTGCCTCCTTTGCATATCACTATTTCATGCAGTATACAGCAGGCAGAAGAAAGAAAAAAAAAAAAAAAAAAAGCTTCAATCATCAACTTTCTGTTTAAATTCAAAACTTCTAGAGTCCAATTAGTATAACTTGTTGTTGATAAACACACTATTCCAGCATATATTGTATCTCCTATGAACATGAAGAGCATAGAAAACAGAAAAATAGGTACCTGTCATAAAAGCTTCCTCTAAGTCTCCATGAAGTTAACATATGGAAAGAAGTCTCATTGAGAGGAATTATACTGCACATACAGAAAATTAATTATCCATTATTGTAATAGTAAATTAAATTAACAAATTCCAAAATTCAGAATAAACATTTTTTAGACATGAATTTTATTTTTCTCAATTTGAGTTACAATGCTTGTATAGCACATTAAAGAAAGTGTTCAAAGTGAACATCCCTGAAGAATGAATGAAGATCCCTGAAGAGGTTCAGTAGCTTTATCACCTTTGGTCTATTATTATCCTGAAATTCATTGTGAAATAAGCCTGGTCGGCGTGCCTATAAGGAAATGTGCAATAAACCAGTTTGAAAAGAGAAGCTGTCAATAACTGCCAATTGTACTTGAAATATGAGGTTATGGGGAAGATCCAACAGAAGATACAAGGTATTCACTTCAACACGGATTTAAAATCCATACATTTGAAAATTTCCAGGCAGCTTTAAAAGATGGTGTCATCTAAACCAGGCTCAGCTGCTGTCTTGGTTTCCAACACAGCCAAGATGACTCAGGGAGATCCATCATGGACCATAACATGTGACAAAGAAAACAATGTCCCCAAAAGACAAACTTTGGGAACTACTTCTCTAATGGCTACAAGGCAGTATAGAACTGTACAATAAGGACCTATGTTGCAATAAAGGTTTTTCTACAAATCTCAATATCCTAAACTTTTGACACCCAGTGTGAGAAAAGTGACCACTATGAAAGATATTGTTTGTACAGGAAGGTTGAAGCAACCTGAAATATATAGTTCAATGAAATATTTTTTTCCACAACTTCATTTACAAGGCTAAAATAGTATTACCAAAAATAAATAAATAAATAAATGCATAAAACTTTTATGAAAAATCAAGATTTTTCAACAACTAGGCATACTAGGCATATGACACCTTTACTAAATACATCCAAAAAAAAAAAAAAAAAAGAATCTTATGTCTCTTACCTACACGAATGCTCAGACATTTAACTAAAGCAAGAATGTTATTTTCTGAGTGAAAAATCATGTACCTTTAGAAAGATTCAAAGGAAACAAAATGCAATTTCCTTAAACAACATATGCCAAGATTATTTTTCAAAGGGCAAGTGCCTTTAGTTATTTGGCAATAAAATTTCATTGCCATGCAGTTCATTTCTAAAGCACTTGAGGCAATTTACAAATTGCTTATAAACATGAGGTATATCCCAATTATTGTTTATGTTAAAGTTATTAAAATAGAACCTGAAATAAACCCCTTTCTCCCAAAGGTTTTAGATCAGAATATCCACTTTTTAAACACTGGATTACGCTTTTTAAACATTCTGGATTATTTGCACAGAAATCAAAGTAAACCTTTTTATTCAAGATAATTTTATGAATGTCCATGTTTAGTTCAGGCCAGAGACCCTATGGCATGACCTCTACAACCTGCTGTTGGCACCTGTTTCCAAAATAAACATTTTGGAAACAAGGTAAGGGTTTTCTGGTCTTTCCTTTCCCTAGTTTTCTATGCTTTGCGCAAGGTAATGGAAATCTCACTAGAGCAGTCCTGCCCCTTTTCCCCTCTGTCCTCTCTGTTAACTCTCTCCAGTCAAACAGTGTGTTTGTAACTACAGTTCAGAAGAATTTGTCCGTAATTTGTCCATAAGAATGAGTTTAAAATTAATGGTATTCGTACAAAATCACTACATTGATTTGACTGGACCATTCTGCCTACATAGCTTAGAATGCTGTTAGATATAGGAGAAAGAGGCAACAGTTTCTATAGCAACAAAACTACGGCTGGAGCACATCTTGCTAATGCCATTCCTCTATTTGCTGACAATGCAGATGACTGTTGTGTGGTTAAGTACACAAGAAGAAATAGCAACAAAAGAAATATTTTTAAATTTTACTGTTTCTAAGCTATGAATATATTAAATAGTAGGTCTAAAGTCTTTTCTTCTGAGCAATTTACACTTATCATAAATGAAATTCAAGTGCCAGAAAACTGGTACTCCCTGAGAATTGGCCACATTTCAGCCACCTAATGTCCGTTCTTCTAATTTTCAAAATATGATCAAATTAATGGCAATTAATATCACAAACACAAAGCTTTAAGAGCTGTAACTAGCTAATACGTATCTCAAAGACACTGTCTTAATATTTATTACTTAAAGGAATAGAATATTCTAATACATAGAAATATGAAGATTTTCCAGAAAAAGCTAAATAAAAAATAAGTTAAAGTTTAAAAGCACATGTGCAAAGACTTCCAAATTATTTTAAAACAGCTTACTACATTAACACAGGTATTGCAGCTTATTGAAATAAACATTTACATCCATGTGTTGGTCATATATGCATTTGTACTTTGCCTTATCATCTCTTCCTCTTACATACAAATCAGTGTCTCATTAAGAGCTGACACTTTACTTCTGGTATACTATATTACAACTAGGAAAGAGAGAGTTACTGCCACTAAATATCTTAAATAGACATCAAAATAAGTTTGGTAATAGCAAATATATTTAAATAAGTATAATACTTCATGGCATTCTTCAAGGAAAAATCGACCAGTTTTTTGCTGCAGTCAGCCAATTGATAACAACTATAAGCTGAGTAAATAATAATGTAGTGTCTTATTTTACAAGCAATATCAGTGAGAAAGTAGTGCAAATTGTATACCCTAGGAGAATTTTAGAATCACAGGTTACTCACTATGTATTATTTATGATTTAGGGCTAAAAGTAAATTTAAATTAAAAAAAAAAAAAAACTAAAATAATACGGTACAATAAGGCTTTGTTTTGTTTTGTTTTGTTTTGTTTTGTTTTGTTTTAATAGTACTTCTGGAAGTATTGGACAACAAGAAACAAACATGCACTTGTACTTTTATTGCTGCTTGTACTTGGATTTTATGTCTACATCTGTGTCTTTTCTGAGCTTATTTTTTAAGCAGGAAAAAAAATAAAAAATTGTTTCCCAACTTCAAAACGAGGTATAAAACCAGCACATCTTAGATATTACTCAGTTGTTAAGTGCTGGCAAAAGCCTTTTTTTGTTTTAGTAATGACTACATTTTAGTTCAGAAAGAAACTGTTCCACATAGGTTGAAAATGTAATCTTCATTAGACAGATCTCCCAGCCTTGGGGTCCTGGCACATAATCTAGCAATGATTTTATGTATTTTTTTTTAGTTTTAATTTCCAAGATGATGGTTTTCCAATACAAACACCTATCTAAAACATGAAACTGCAGCAGTAACAAACCCATAAAATAGGCAAGGTAAAGGAAGTGATATTGTTATACAAGCTGCAAGGAGAAAAATCTTGGATGGAACAGAACAATTAAGAAAGGGAGAGAAATGGTGGAGATGTTACTATGCTGTAATGTCTTTATCAGAGAACATGTGTACTATGTGGTCTCTGTCCCAATAACTGTTATTACAGGAATGCTGTACACAGGATGACAGTTTATCAAGAACACTTGCCCAACACTTTTTAAGACCTTTTAACCTGGTTGCTTTAAAAAGCTCAGAGATCTTTTTAAATGGTACACTCACTGGTTAGTAATTATTTGTGGAAAGCAGAGAAAACCAAGAAAATAATCTGAATGCTTGAAAATATAGCTTGGACTTTTATGCTTAGGTTAGTTAAATATCCAGAAGTAATTTCATCTGCTGGTGAAAAAATAAAATAAAATAAAATAAACAAACACGGGGAATTGTATACTTTTCAGCTAAAATATACTGAATTTTTTTCTTATAAAAAACATTTTGACTTGTTGAAGCTGGCCTCTCTGAAGATGGCCAGAATATGAGCAAGTTTTGCAATCTGAACTCCCTTAGCAAAATCCAGAGAGAAGCACAGATGGTATTGTTTCCTGGAATACCACTGAACAGCGAAATTCCCTATCACCTACTATTGTGTATTTTAGGAACTGCTTACACACTTATAAGATATAAAACGTCTAAAGCTTCTTATTCAAGAAGGCATACTTAAGCTATATTAAAGCACTGAACAGATTCATTTCCAAAATTCAAAGCTACCATGATGCAAAACCTTGAAAGCCACAATAACGGTATCCAAGTCTTTTTAGAAAGACAGAAGATCTTAATTTTAAGGCCATGTATCTGTTCTGTTGGAATGCAAATGCAAATCTAGGTATGCTTGTCTGTATCTTCGTGAACTCATGTATCTTTAAGAAAGTACAAAAATACTCTTTCCATATTCTAAATGACTTCTATTTTCTGTGGCAAATGTTTAGTTGTATTAATGATAATTCAATTGTATGTAACAGAAGGCAAGAAAATGACTTTTTTGCATATTAACTAGTAGTTAATTTCAAAAGAAAAATGAAAAAAATCATGTCAAGTCTTTTTTCATATAACTCATTCAAAGTGGGTATTTATCATAACATTTGGCATACAGACAGTGACTCAGCTACTTGAGAGCACAAAAGAGGTGAATCCAGATGCAGCTGAAAAAAAAAAAAAAGTGGAATTTAGACTAATTAGCACAGTTCAGAAAACCAAATTTTGGATTGGTTCCAAAGAGAGTCAGATGTGAAAAAATCTCTCTGTGATGCCTTAATTTAGTTTATGTATAGCTTATTCAGATACTGACCCTAGGAACATTACAAAGATGGGCTTTAAAAAATAAAATTAAATAAGTGTCCTCGAATAAAATATCCTCTTTATTAGTCTACAGACAGCCTTTCCTTCAAGGGCAAAGTATGAATACATTGACTATTCTACCTACTGCTTTTCATCCTGGAAATCTCTGAGATGGGCAACATCAGAGTAGTACAAGAGTGCTACTAGAAGAGGAGTATTAGTATTCAATTGTAATTTGGTGTTTTCATGTTTTCATCCTCTTTAGACAAGAACTATATATGCTATAACATTTAGTGTCCTAGCACGACATGGTAATCACAGCTGAGTTAATTACTGATATGTTCATCTCTATCATCTGTGAAGTGAAAGACAGATTTTCCCAAAACCATCACCTTTCACAATTTATTTAGACCTATCTTTTTCACATGCTAAGAATTCATGCCTGGGGTGGGGAGTTCAACATAATTTATTCAGGTCACTTAGTTAACATTGGCACACCATCCAGTCAGGATGCTAATATATTCTAAAATTCATAGACTCATATAAAAGGTGATTCTAGCAAATAATCACTAGTGAGTACTGCATTAATAATACCTGCCAGATGACCAAAAATGTTCTATGTGTGTTTAAAAAAGGTGACCAAGAACGCAGCCAACAACTAGGACGGCAGCTGCATGGCACCAGTGGTGGTATTTACAAAGACAAGTCTTCTTTATGGGTCTTAGAAGAATCGGTGTAAGGATTATTGACATGAACAAAACATGAAGAGGTAGCTCTTAAAAAGTCAGCCATAAATGCAAATTGATTTGGTCTTGAATGAGCTGCTGCCCATACGCTTCTGATATCTATGCAAAATAGGAGCTTTACCATATGCTAATGCAGATAGAATACCAGACATGCTAATGCAGAGGAAGAGCAGACTAGCACTTGACTTTACAGTTTAAATTAAATAGACAGGACTTAAATGGATTATATCACAAGTATTTTGTGCATACAGAATGCCTTCAAAACCTCCCTAGAAAAGCAAGACAAGTGTGAAGCAACTTTAAGGTAAAAAAATACTTTATTTTACTAGTAATCCCTAAAGAGTTAATCCAGATAAATATATTCAATAATTTATCAGGCCAGCATTTCAAAACAATAAACGTAGAATGCACATGCTGAGCAACTTCGTGTTACTTCTGAAATTTTTAGTAAGTGCTGCATACCTAAAAAATTTAACGTGTAGTGTTTTGAAAGTGATAAGTACATCACTGTCTGCTGTAAGTAACTACTACATATATGTATATCAAACCACAACTCATAGAAAAACAATATTTGATTATTTGATTATGAGATCGACACAAAACACCAGCAATTGATAAATAGATAGAATGGACATCCCAACCAAAAGCTGAAATAAATGTCTAACGCTAATATACATGCACTAAATGTTTGCTTTATTGTCATTAAAATGGCAGACTGATAGGTTCATCACCAGATGAGCCTGTCATCATCACTGTTAACTACAAGATTTCTAGGAGGAAGACAGTGGATAAACAGAGTTAATTGGGAAAGACAAATGTTAGGTACCTGTAACTAACAATTTCATAAACATTATTTTGTTTTTGTATTTTGTGCTTCTTCAACAAGAAAAACAACTTGAAGAACTGTATTTGGTTCTTCCTCTGGAAGTACAAACCAGCAGTGTCACCATCACATGCAGTAGTTTTACAATGGCAAGCACAAGAGGAGTGTCAGTTGTCAAAAAGACAATCCAAGCTTCTTAGGAAAAAGAAAAAAAAAAAAGATGCAAACCCGGAAGTCAGTAAGACAGCTCAACAAGCAGCATGCAAGCACGTCAATCTACATGTCAATATGTCTATCACAGCTCTGCACTGCGAGCATATTTACAGAGAATTAAATTGAATCATATACTTGGATGAAAAATACTGAATACCAAGTACTAAAAATACTTAAGAAAAAGAAATCAATACAATTACGGAGAGAGTTCCAGGTCCAGATTGCAGATGGACAACCACAGTATTTTTGAGCAGTTATTACTATTTCCACGTGTACTGGCCAAAATTTAAAAAAAAATAAAAATAAAAATAAAATAAAATAAAATAAAATAAAATAAAATAAAATAAAATAAAATAAAATAAAATAAAATAAAATAAAATAATAAAATAAAATAAAATAAAAAATAAAAAGAGCTACCCAGTATCTCTATTAGCCAGCTTCAGACTAATTTAAGTCTAGGTCCACAGCTTGATTATGTCCAAAGCTTAAGGTTATTTGCCTTGTGGTTTTTTTAAGTTAGTAAAGAAAAGCAGAAATCCACGTTAAGTTAGTAAAGAAAAGGAGAGATCTCCTTCTTAGATCAGTGGCATGGCTCTCACCAGAGGCTCTCCTATTAAGGCTGGATTAAGGAACAGTTTGGGGACTTTCATATTCTGATGCAGCAGAAATTAAATCACCAAAGAGAGTGCAACAATGGACTCTACAGGAGGTGAAGGGCAATATGCTTTTCTGCACTAGCTTCTTGTATCAGTTGACACTTAGGTCAAGAAACTGAAACTCAGAAATGAATTTTAAATGAAGAAGAAAAAAAAAAATCCACCACGCTAGCTACTGTCCTGAATAAATTCCTGAGAAACTTATCTGCTTTGGCAGCCCAGCTCCATAAAGCATGCCAGTAAACATAACACCACTGCAACGCTAATGCTGGATGAACAAATCAACCAGTGAAGGAATTAAAATTACAGATTACTCAACAGTCTGGGAGAGGCACAGTCATATACTTGCATAACTTTGGCTCAAACCATTGAAACCTAAGTAGACCTAACCAGTTAAATAATATTGAATGTATTTGGAGCAATCTAATCAGTATTTATCTTACATTCTTGTAAATTTTCATGTAATAACATAAAATATAAGTATATACAAGACTGGTTCTTAATCCAGTTTTGATCGTTTCTAGTAGTTTTTTGTTTGCTTAAAAGGCCAACTTCTAGGCAGACTTTACTGATCCCTGTTTTATTTACACAAACTTTTAATAACAGCAACATATATACAAATGAAGCAAAGCAATATACATATACATAGCCTATTTTTGAAGGGTATGTGTGATTTGAAGGTGATTTAAAGTCTTTTTATTATCATGACATTTCTACAATCTTCTATATTAAAACTAACTCTATAAAATTTAATGATGGAAAACTAAAATATTTTGAAAATTTGTGAAGGTTGCAAAGATACGACTAGCAAATAACTGAGGACACCCAGATTGTGCACAGAATTAAGCTTTTATTTCCAGCTATCAAAGTTCACTGCAGCAAGCTGCATCTTGCAGCATGCTTACATCAGCAAATTCAGATAATGCTAGAACAAGGAGGAAAACTTGTAATGAAGTATTGTATAGAACAGAGGTGCAACTACTCATAACAACAGAATTTAATAAGAAATCTGGACATAATAATGACAGTCACAACTACTGTTGATTATGCTGGTGTTATAGCAGATACTGCTTTTGCACAGTTTGTTTACAGATTTACATGTGTGTGTATATGTGCGTGTGTATATATATATATACACACACAGCCTGGCAGCCACCCTAGGCACATAAAGGATTGTTACTCTGATTTAATATTTCTCTTGCTACGTTAGGCTAAGGTATGAATAAGTTGTCTTCAGTGCATATTAAATCTTTCTGCACTTGGAAAGAATTGTTCTATGCAATCATAATAATGTATTTTTTACTGGCAAACTAAGCACCTTCAGTTCAATTAACATAAAGTACTGCTTCATATTTTCTGGACAGTCAGTAAAATTAGGCTTTATTTTTACTATTACTGATGAAAATAATGATCAATTGTGATCAGTGTAGCTGAACTTATCCAGACAGACAGAAAATAAATTCTGACCACAGGAAAGTCATGAACAGTGGTATGAACCCCAGTGAGGACTACATTGGAATGAACTAGCTACTCAGACCATAAGAAGACTGGTAAGTATAGCTGTAATAGTAATCATTTAAAAACAAACAAACAAAAAATATTTATTTTCCTTCTTCCATGTTGGTTTGCTTTCTTTTTAAGCTCAATATGAGTTATTTTGGATGTTAACAAAGCCATTCTCTTCCAGTCTCCTCATCCTATTTAATACCAGTCACTGAAAAAAAGAATCTTAAAGTGATTTGGAATGCATTTACATAAAAAGAAAAGAGAAAATGACAGAACAAACAACAATTTAAACTTTACAGAACTTTGTTACTTTATCACATTTCACAGAATTATTCAAGCCTCATTTATGAATACTTCATTTAACAATGAGCTATAAATAAACCAACTTCATATGGAAGATGTCAGAAAAAAATGTTTTTCAGTTTCCTTTGTTATGTCTCACTCGTTATATGAACTTTGTTTTTCCCCCAGCATATTCACCTTAAAATATCTTCCATTAACTACTATGAACTACTACTTTTATTTTTCTGCATCTCAAAGGAAAAAATACATTAAATATTAAAATGCCTAATATTTGCATGGGGAAAGTGTCAACAAGATGAGTACATATTTCATTTACAGTATCATTTAAGATTTAAGCTGTTTAGGCAAGAGGTTATGTTTTATTATATATTTAGCCAGAGTGAAAGTGCTTTAATAATATATACAAAATGCACCCATTAAGATCTTGAGTGCTTTGTCCAGTGTATTCTAATGTGATGGAAAAGACTGAAACTAGGTGTGCATGCTAATTGAACCCCATTTTAAAGATTTTAAAAGAGTAACAACCACAGAAGCTGAGTATCTGAGAGTAATTAGCTGTATTTTTAGAGGGCTTCACATTTATCATATTACATTTCCAAAAAACAAAACAACAAAACACAACCCTCAAGACACACTTATTATGATACACAGTGACTACTATTTCTACATTACAAGTGAACTTGACAGATTCTTTTGTTTTAGATATACCTAGATACACGTCCAAAGTGAACCTTGGTATCTCATCTCTTTTACAGTACCCCTGAAATCCTCAGAAGATACAGTTTCCCTACAGAGGGCTAGGGCAAGAATTACAAGCATCAGAAGTGGGATATCACCATCGGAGAGCCCAGCACAATAAGCAAACTTTGAAATTCTTATTTCAATAAATTAATTTAGGGACAGTTTATTTAAAACATGCATGCAAACACTAGGCTTCATAATAATGCTCTCTACAGCTCCATACTCTTTATTTTATTTTATTTTATTTTATTTAATCCACTGAATCTACATACAGTCCTTTTCAGTAGAATCCAACATCAGTAGAGATGGAAGGAGTCCCACTGCAAGCTGACCTACAGCTAGATTGTTAGAACATACTCAGGGACAGGGAACATGCGGGTGAGAAAGACATGTAAAGCACATTCTGTAGCCATTAACTTAGCACTCCCCATCCCCAATGTATTTTTGGATCACACTTCACAGGCTAAAACCTGTAAGTGAGCACAGGCAAAGCAACACCCTGCACACAGATGAACTGCCTAAAGATGTGAAACCTGCTAAGCTAGTTACTGGCAGTTCCACCTCTAGGATGTCTCTAATGTAGCTTAAATATTTTGGTACATACAGATTTTAGAAGCCTCCAGGATTAGGCAAAACTTTGTGAGCTTTATTGAGAAGTTTAAAATGCACATAACCTAAATTCTAACTCCATTTGAATGGGTCCTGAATTGTCCACGTGTTTTACATGAACAACTGCAAGAGATTGAGCTGAGAACCTGAAAATACAGAGCTACTGTCCACCATAGCCACACGAACCACTGCCACAGATACCACTCTGTGGACAAGCACCTTGGAGCCTTTGGAGAAGATGAAGAAGGAAAAGAATAAATCAAATGGTTTTAAATCTTCTTGTTGGTATTAGATAGCTTATATTCACACATTTGCATAGAGTAGAAATAGCTTTCATTTATCCTAAATCATAGATATGCTTTAAAATTAGACTGTTTGGAAGTCAAACATGCAAACACTTGATGTAAACCACTGAGGAGCAGAGTTGAGTAACTTGTGGAAGAAAACGTCAAGATTTACAACTAATATATTTGTGGTTTAAAGCTGCATACATGCAAATATATTTCTACTTTCATATGAACTGTGACAAAACTATGGTCAAAACCCAGCATCTGTATTTCAGAAAGCTATCTCAAAAAGAAAAACTACTCTTCCTCTTATTCCATTCATATTTTTTACTTCATTTTTAATTCTGTCCTGATACAGAAGCGAAATGAAAAGAGGAACTTCGAGTTTCCAAGAAAACTTGAAAAATAGAAGACTACTGTAGGATATGTTCCAATAATATATCTACCGTGAAAATGGGAAATGAGGAAACAAATGATTACTGGCTTTCCATTAACTTCAGTAATATCTCAAAATACAGAAAAACGTAAACAGACCCTGTGATATTTAAATCCATTAGGCTATGGGCTCTTTCTCCAAGAATACAGCAGAAGTCATATCTAACACTTTCAAAACCACCAATCCAACTAAACATAACTGGAAAATACACTGTAAGAAGTTCTGCCTTACGGGATCTCAGGCTCTACAGGGAAAAAAGGGTCTTCACATCTCTTCTAGAGTGCCTTAAATTTCTTTCTGGTTTAACTTTCACTTCCAGTAAGCTATTCAACAGGCATTACAACCAGCCCCAGGAGAAAAAAAATAAATAAAATTATATTAATAATAATATTTAACAAAAAATATAATTTTAATTTGAAAATACCTTTTTTTCCTGAAAAAATGAATGCATTATTTTAAATATACAGCAAATCACTCATCAAAATTGAAAGTGCTAGGATTTTTAGGCTTATTTTGTTTGGGGGCCTGGGCATTTTTATTGAAGAAGAAAGTTATTTTCCTTAACCTCTTAATGATATCCTTGTCCCTAAGACACTTTGCTAGCTGGGAGCTGGTATCACCTTCATGTATGCTCACTGTTGTCCATCTGTTAAAACAAGATATTCAGTGAGTACTGAATATACATCTTGCTACAGGTACTAGTCATCTCTAAATATGCTAACTGAAGGAGGACAATGCATCACTATAGGTGAACAAGATCAAATTCCCAAATCTTCTGTAAATCAAAAGTTCATTTTGGAAGTACATAACGCATTGGAAGTTATGAAGCTACAAACAGGAAATAAAAGGGAGAGAAGCTGTGAGATTTAAGACTGTGCCGTATGTCCTGTGCTATCCTGTGCACCCACTTGAACATAAACTCCTTAAGCATGGCCTCCAGAAATCTGAGGCCCTCCTGCAAACAACTGGAATTGTGGCTTGTTTTATTTACTGACCCTGTCATTTTTGCAGCTCTGTCCCTCCCATTCTTTAACTTGTTCCAATGAAATAAAATGTACTTATTCCTGGCCTTAAAGAAATTCAAAGCACTGCAGAGGCATATTATTTAAGGTCTGACTACATAATAGTGGGAAAAAAAAAAAAAAAAAAGAAAAGAAAAAAAAAGAGAAAAAAAAAGTGGTAGTCAAAAGCTGAAAATGTTTTTAGAAGAGATTTCCGCCCACTTATTCAAGGAATACGTAATTATTTCAAATGACATGGAGTTCCTCCAAACATGCACCCAAAATGAATGAGAAGAATTTTCTTTGATCTTTTGACTAAGGAAAACAAATAGACTAGTTAATATGTGTATACTGGCCTTTTTATACTGGTATAAAAATGCTTATATATTGTTGTTTATACTTTTTTTTTTTTTAATTAAGAAGTTTTAAATAGGCTAGGTAGTAGTTAGGCAATAAAGGTGAAAGGTTAAAATAGACAATTTAACTACTTTAGAAACCGTAATAACGTTAAAAAAAAAAAATAATAATAATAATCTGAATGCCCTGTTCTTCTCCCTAAACCTTGTCTATTACTAAAAAAAAAAAAAAAAAAAATTCAACTAATTTTAAAATTATTTTATTAAAAGGTGGGTTTATTTAACTATGCAGAGCAAGAACCAAGTCAGACAGGGATAGTTTCTGAGAAAATAAAAGAGAGAGAACCTAAAAAAAAGTATTGAGTGGCCCAAAACTTGTTAACTCCACATTCCCTTTTGCCTAAAGTATATGCAGAGCATGAAGTGGCATTGCACCAGTGGCATTGACTTGGTGTTCATCCACCCTCAGTTCTTAAGTTTTATAAATATCTTTCTCACTCTCAATTTTCAGATATTTTGAATTGGAGCTTACCTACTTCTTGGCTGTCCAGTGTGCTCTTTGTTTATAAGCATGGATGTTTTGAAATATTTTAAAACCCTTCTAAAATCCCCAGTAGTTTCAACTTTTGTTTATATAAAACAGGGTTCCAAACTGTATTTTTTATGCTAGTTCCAAAACATCTGCAGGTGTGAAGGGTCAAGAATGCTGGTTACCTCTTCAGCAAAAATAAGTGATATTGGATAAGCTGATAGAAAAAGGAAGCACTGCGAAGGCGACAAGAGTTACATGCTCTGTAAGGTCCAGACATGCAACATTACCACACTGTATTTCCCAGTGGCTTGGACTAGCTGATTTATGCAAAAGGTATAGGAAAGCCTGGGTCCGTACGCCAGTAGTAATGATAAAATAGAGCTGCAAGCTGCTGCTACTGTAACCAGTGCAAAACTAATAGTGGCAATTCCTTTTTATTTTTTTAAATAAACAAGTAAGAAAAAATAAAAATTAAAAAAAATATATAACTACAGAACCTGATATGCCCCTCAGCTTAGTACAATACTTTTAAGTTGATTTTACCAATGCCTGTCAAATTAACAGTAATACCCGCTCCTCCAGTTACCAGCAACTCGACTGAAGCAGATGAACACATAGTCCATGGAGCAATGTCATTAACAAAGCCAGCTTCCTGTAGATGTGAGAGTTTCATTGATGCCTTGAATTGGTCAAGGGAAAGATTTCAATCTCCATTCAATTACAAACCTCCTTCTGCTTCCATTCACAGCCCTTCTCTTGCAAAGTATTTTAGTGGTAATATTCAAGTTTAATCTTCAACTGTAGAAATCAGTTAATTTGATCAGCTATGAACTTATGGATGTTGAAATCAGTTTCCTCTGTACTTGAACTACTTTTAGGAAACTGGTATGAATTCAATTATTGCCAATTGCTTTTGAACGTTGGATGCCTTGTTTAAATTATCTTATATTAAAGATTACGATAAATGGCAGTTCTTTCTACACTGGGCTTTTCCAGCTAAATCAAAATATTCAGCTTATAGTATTAATAAATATGCTAATAATAAATAGAAAGTGCTAGCAACTTATATTACCTTTGCAGAATTTTGCAATTTTCTACCCATTTGAGAAAAGCAACTAGAACAGCAATGAACAACACTACTAATTCTCATCTTCACTTGCAAGTGAAGATGCTTAACCTATGGAGAGATAAGCATCTGCGGTACAAAAAAAGACAAGTGTCTCTTTTCCAGCGGAGTCCAGAGGAGGGCCACAAAGATGATACAGGCCCTGGAGCATCTTCCCTATGAAGAAAGGCTGAGAGACCTGGGTCTGTTCAGCCTCGAGAAAAGACTGTGAGGGAATCTTATTAATGTTTATAAATACCTGAAGTGTGGGAGATAGAGGGATATAGCCAACCTCTTTTCAGTGGTTTGTGGGGACAGGACAAGCGGCACTGGCGCACAGGAAGTTCCGCACCAACGTGCAAAAGAACTTCTTCATGGTGAGGGTGATGGAGCACTGGAACTGGCTGCCCAAGGAGGTTATGGAGTCTCCTTCTCTGGAGATATTCAAGGCCTGTCTGGACGCCTACCCAGGCAATCTGCTCTAAGGAACCTGCTTTGGCAGGGGAGTTGGACCCGATGCATCTCTTGAGGTCCCTTCCAACCCCTACAATTCTGTGAGTCTGTGATCTGCACTGTGCAGTTTAAGAGCATTTCCCATGCATTTCTGCCCATTTAAGTTCTAAACTGGTACAAGAGACTCTGAAAATACTGACAAACCTGCAATTTTCAGGAAGGTAAGTATTTTATCTATTATGGTTCTGAAATATTTAACTAATTTTGGATATGTTGCTGGGACAGAGGATTCCTCTTCAGTAAGATACAAAGGAATTTCTCTCCTTGCTTGAGATTTTTGGAGCCACAGATTCCAAACCTATTTCAGTTAAGCAAAGATACTACATAGCTCCCGTCTTTATATTTCACCATGCAGACACGTAGCGTCCACCTTGTGCTGCCTCTTACTAAAGGTGGCTTTACACAAGTGATTTTTATTTAACTGGTGTTTTAGCTGCTGTCTCTAAGGATATCAAGAACACACTACTACAAACACTGAAGATGAAACCAGTCCTAGCTTTATGGCGTGTTTTCAGTTTTATTCTGGAATACCATTTCAATAGCATATATTGATGTAAACATAAGAAGGGAAGGATAAACACGCGCACAGCCTGACAGACGGACGGACAGGCCGCCTGCGCGCATGCGCGGCGGGGCGCTGCGGTTGCCGCGGCAACGGGCGGCGAGGAGGGCCCGGCCGCAGCGCCCTGACCCAGTTTCGGCCCGGCTCGGCCCGGCCCCTGCAGCGGGTGGGGACGACAGTACTGGGGCCTCAAAAACTGCACAAATACTGCGCCCTGAATTCACATTTCAAAACGATCTGTGGTTAGCGGGTTAGCTACGTGTTCCCCATGGTGTGCTGCACCTTCACAGGCACGTTACCACAGGCGTGTTTAGGCTTTAAAGCTTCCCCCATCGTTTCCCTGTTGCCTTCTGCTACTTCCATTCTCCGCATCCAGATTGTTCAATTTAAATAATTTGCTTTATGAAACTGGCAACCATCAAGAGAAAGAAATGTACATAATGGCATATTGCCAAATGCAAAGATACATATTTAATATATATTTACCTACATTCTTTAGTTTCTTAGCAATATTGCCCCGGCACTTTAAATGAAAATCAGCAATTTCTTGTTTTGTTTTGGAGGCATTTAATTCCGTATAGTAACTGGTGGCATCTGAGGAGCCGTGCAGAGAGCAAAACAGAGCTGCAGCCTTCTGCAGTCTCTGTAGAGCATGCTATTTTTTAAACCACTGAGGGTTTATTTACATATTTATTCCTAATATTTTGCATATACGTCGTAGTTGCCTGACAACATGAACGCATACTGCAGCAATCTGATGTTACCACAATTACATAATCTTCCTGCAGCACTAACAGTTCAGTTAGTTGACATAGACGGCAAGCCACTCACAATCCTTTCACTTCCAGCCACCTTTCTTTGGATCCAACACTAGTGAGCATTTAGTCCTTCCTCTGTGCTTCTGACTTCCTTCCTTTCTTTTTTTTTTTTTTCCTCCAGAATTAAATCCACACTGTTACATCTTGAAAACACTCCCTAGGCCCATGTTACTATGCCATGCAAAATTAAGACATGGGCTCTCCTTTCTGGCTTCCAGGAGGATTATTTTTGTCTACAGTCTTGCCTTGTTCCCTACACAGCGTATTCATCTCCATATTTGCTGTTCAGAACATCAAAATATTATAGTGCTTTATAACATTATACACATTAATAGTTTACACAACATATATTTTATCAAACCCATAACCTCTCATTCTTCACAGATATTCCACACCAGCAATACAGATACATACCTATGTTAATTTGCTATTCCCATGCCTTTTGCCCGCTTCTTTATGCTCAACTTCTCTCAGAATTAGGGACTTCCATCATTCTGCCAATATTTTCCATGGTAAAACACTTGAGTTTATTTAGTCGTTTTTCTAAATCAATTATTTAGGATGAAACTGTTTATGTAGGGTATCCCCCTAGGCTAAAGTCTTTAAAGTTTCAGCCAAAAAACCTCCTGCTATTCCAAAGAGTGAAGTTAAAGGAAAACACGTTAATTTGCCCTCGGGGTGGGAAGCCTAGCAAGCTTTTCTTTCAAAACTTTAGGACTTCCTTTAGTTTTGAAAGGAAAAAAAAATAACAGGAGGGACTTGAAAATAGCAATAGGACAGACTTAATTTGTTCTTTGAAGCATTCCTAAATACCGCCTTGGAATTGGTCCATGAAATTTGTGGTACACACACACAAATATCCAGCAGTGATTTGCTGTGTCTGTGCAAATTCTGTCAGGAGTCCAGTCCATGTCAGATGGGGCACAGCATGGTTTCTCCTGCATCTCTGCAAAACTGGGCACTGGAAGAATTACCTGAACTGACTGCATCATGTTCAAAGCCTATGGTGCCCTGGTAAAGAGGGAGTATCTGCTAGTTTATATTAAAAAATAAAAAATAAAAAAAAATCACCATGATTTCCAATTCTTGTTGATTCGGTAAGAATTTGTGCAGCACAGTCTGCTGTCCTTGACTGCATGTGAAGCTTCTACATATTTCCATAAGATCACCTTACTTTAATTTGCCATTGACTAAAAGCCAGTACCTTGGTTTCCCTTCAACATATCGCTAAATGAGAATCAGTGTGAGAGAATGATTTCAGAATTTTTGATTGCCTCCATGGAAACAAAGCTTCACAAATTTTGCTTGGCATTGATGTTCACAGAAGCACTTGGGAAGGGAAGAAGGTACTACAGCTTTCTTTCCACTTCTGAAACCCCATGTAGAAGGGAAAATCAGACTCTGTCTGCTTTCACTGTTAAGTAGCTTTCTCCTCTCCCCTATGCAACTCTGACCCGTCTTCCTAGTTAGCCGCTCAGGGAGAAATCCCAGCAGATCCCAATCCAATGCCTCCAATCTCCATGAGAAACCACAGAAAATACATTCACCAGTAACAAATGCTTTCTGACACTGTGCTGCATTTCCCAAAGCCAAAGGCTGAGGGCAGTAAAAATGAGATAATTTACTCTTTTGTACTAGAGGAACACTTTATGATTGATTGCACATGCTGCACTCAGCTTTTGGCAAGTATCACCAAAGAACAGCTTTATCATTGGACTATGTTTAAGACTTATTGCTCAAAGCAAAGCAATGCTTTTATAAAAATTAATGTGCACATCCTACACAGCACTACAAGGTAACTAGTGATACAGGGCCAAGAGTTCATGGGAACTCTTCAGCTAGAAGCAGACGTAGCATTTTCTCTCTCTCTTCTGTTGTTGCCCAGGGGAAATGCTAAAGTCCTCAAGGCTTCCTCTCTGGCTAAAGTCACAGTGCCAGTGCCGCCCCCGACACAGCTTTGCACAGATTCAGCATAACTGCTACAGAAACGCCTTCTAGCTGAAGAGGGATTCTGGCTTTCTTCTCTCAGCTTCGTGCTTTGATAGCAAATAGCAAGAGTAAAATATCATGTAGATATCCTATCACATCCCCTAGACACAGAATAAAAGACAAGAGACCCTCTAATTTAATGGCTCTATTTTTACATTAAACACTTCTAAGCCATCTATTTATGTCAGAAACTCCAGCAGCTCCCTCTCAACCATATAACACCATACAACCCTGGCAGTCTCTGAGCTGTCAGACATGCTTCATTTTCCAGCGGCTGCAAGGTCTTCACTGAACAGATATAATGACCTAACGTTATACGCTCAGTATCTATCCACCCACTGCATTTTACAGCTCCCACAGACACACAGCCTCTGAGTAGATCTGTTATTACCTGCTTTAGGAGCCAGAAAGTCCGTGTCTCAGTGAAAGGAACAAGTGAAGGACAGCTCTCACCCAAGCAGCAGCAGCAGGGTCACAAGCTTTGCTGTTGTAGACTAATTATCTGTGTAAGACTACATTAATTGCCATAAACTGTAAAGATACCAGGGCTCCATATCCCAGATCCCCAAAGTGGATGCTGAATACTTAAAACAAAACATTTTTTTAATTGAAAATGAAAGAAAAGGTTACTTGTACTCTTTGTTTTCTGATTCCTGAGCCTTCAGAATCCATCTGCTTCATAATGTCATAAATGTAGAAAACATCTTGAAAATAAGACTGATATTTGCATTTAATCCTTATTACTTGGAAATTTTGAAAACTTAAGCAGCCATGCCGTACAACTCCAGGCAGCGGCCACCTTGTGTGCTGCATAGCTGCTCAAAATTTCCTCATGATGGAAGTCCTATTCACTCTGGGTTTTTTGTTCTCAAGTGGCAATGAATAATGGCAATCATTTCTTTCTTCCAGATTAGCTCACCCCCAGACCTACTTGGCTTTGCTGAACAGTAGAGCATGGGAAAGCTGTGATCACTTTCCATTTTCCTCTCTCCTAATTTAATTTGGCAAGAAATACCAACAATCAATTGTGCTCTATGCATGCTGCTAGTAGAGAAAGACTTATTGGTCTCTTCGATATCACAACTCTGAAACATGTAACACTTGGTTCACAAGAAAGGCAGGTACTCTACAAAATGCACTTTTTCCTCCAAATATTTTTTTAAAGGTGTATTCATCGTCATTTATAGGACTTAGTTGGTACCACAGAATCTAGAAAAAAAAAATATTCTGCAAAAACTTGTGCATGCTGCTTTTCTGGCAACTGCAGTATTTACAAAATGGTATACAATAGTTACTGCATACCTAGTACAACCTAACATGTACTATGACTCAAGAGATGTGTCACCAAGTAATTTTATCACCAAGGAGGTACAGAATGTTTCCTTTAATGAAAAAAATGTATTAGTAAACAGAAATCCAGGCCATGACATGTAATAAACATGTAGTCACCTCTAAACAATTTCAGATAACAATCTGTGTGTAAAATAAGTCAGGACATTAATGTAATCCCTGTCCCACATAGTATAAAATCTGTCAGAGAAATAGAAAAAAAAAAAAATAGGGCCTAATAGTACTAGTTGTATAGTACTAGTAAGTACTATTTGGATCTACTAAACCACAGTTTCTCCTTGTTGATAGATATGAACAAAGTCTCACAAAATACTGAAATCCCCAAAACCTCAAAATTATGAGGCATAAGACAAAGGGTTGTGGGTTTTGTTGTTGTTGTTGTTGTTTTTCTGCTATTTCTTTCAGAGCAGATAAGAAACCCTTCCCAGATCTTTATTAGCAAGTACATTTTCTGTCTCTTTTGAACAGAGCCTTCATCTCATCTCATCTCCCAATTACCAATTAAACTCTGTTGCCTACCATCACATACAGCCACCTTTCTTCCTCATTTTCCATCCTCCTTCTTTCATATCCCCTTCAGCTGCTTTCTTTCTGTGATCTCCAGATCATTCATGAGAAGCTCCAGCTAAGCCACCCCCACTGTGCCTCAGCCGGAAACAACCTGTCTTTAAACTTGCTATCCAGTGAGTGTGCAAAGCTGCTACTCTCTAGAAAGCATTGCCTTCAGAGAACAGAAATGAGGAGGTTCGACCTCAGCTACATTACACCTGTTCCACAGCCCTGTTAAATATGGTAACTTTTATGGATGGGGCCCTTAGCTTCCTATAAGGCATTTGAGGAAATGAGGGGTGCATCCTTGCTTAGTTTTGATATAGCCAGGAAAATTTATTTCATGTTTATATATTACTGGTTGGGAGACAGAAGGTGCATGAAAAATAAAATTGCCATGACTTCCCACTCACCTAGCATATCTAGGTGAAAGACCGCAGGCCCATATTACATTTCTATTCTGAAAACCTTCATATATACCTCTGCTCAGAAAAGCATTCTTGGTTTGTTTGTTGGTTTTTTTTATGACTAAGCCAATCTGCTGTATATTTACTGCCCCTTTCTGCAATGTATCTGTCTCTCAGGAATGGCAGTGTTTACTTATGGACAAATAACAGTTTGTGTGTGTGAAAATATAAAGACAGAACTTACAGCAGGAAAAAATAAAAATAAAAATAAAAATAAAAATAAAAATAAAAATAAAAATAAAAATAAAAATAAAAATAAAAATAAAAATAAAATAAAACTTTCAGCCTTCCCAAGAAACTGCCATAAGATTAGATAGAATTTCTAAGAGAATTGTGTTTTTCCAAAATTTTTGAATTACGAAAAGTAATTCAAATTACACAAGTCTGTAGGTTTGTGTCAAAATTATATGAAATTCATGCAAAGCTTTCCTTTGAGTTCTTGAGGAAAAAAAAAAAAATGGAAATACTTGGAAAAACAATTTTTCCACTTGCTTTGTCCTTTTGCCACTCCCATTCTCCTCCTTCACATTTCTAGCAGAATCAAGTACTTAGTTGTACAGTATTTCAGGGTACTGACATTTAAAGGCCACTGCAATTTATGTGTTACAAAACCTCCTTTTTAGACCCCTTAAGGAAATGTTTATTATCTCTGTAATCTAAGATGTCTAAGATGTTGAACATATAGCAAAACAAAATGTATCGATAAAGAAAAAAGCTGGCTTTGCAGAAAGGAGACAATTCCGCAAGATTATCAACAAGTATTTGCTGACGAATAACATGCTGATGAATATCACTTCATTACTCAAAATGATCTAGCATGACCAAATAACTTACTTGTGGTTCTACTGTTTGTGAGCAATGAACCATTCCAAGTTCACAACTTTAAAAGCTTCCTTTTGCTTGCTTTTGGTAATCTGCCTTTCAGGCATAGCAATTTCTTCATGTTTTCTTGTGATTTACAGGATTTAAAAAGGCCACATCCTTCTACTGTCACCAGAATACTAATTCAAAGAGCTCATCCTGAAAGTGATTGGATCAACTTTCAGGTAATCATTACAAGCAGTGGCAAATACGCCAATATATTATGACTAGTCTACATTCAGATATTGGATTATAATAAAAGCTCTGCCATTCACTTCTTTTGTTTGTTTGTTTTTCCTAAAATTTACCTCCCCATCATGCAAGGAAACAAATGCTTATGGACTAAATAAAATTACAAATGTAGGAAATTCACAGTCCTCATCAAACAGCAGAAGGAGAAGAATTCTAACTCCTTCTGCGAAAATCACAGCGGGAAGCCACTTCCCACTGACACTCTAAGACAGTTGACCAGCAGAAACAAAGTCACACAGCTGTTCCCCTCCCTTGTCTCCCACTTGAAAGATGTACCTTTAAAAAGCATTTTTGTTTTCCAGAGCATAAGGAAATAGTGTTGAGACAAGACTCACATACACAGTCCTCACATACACATCTGGGATGTGGCACATGAATTGGTGATTTAGTGGACTGACTGGTTAGCATTATTGTTAATATTCTCCAGTAAGTTTCCTCTGCTTTTATTATTCTTGACTGGATATTGAAACAAAGTTCCATCCTCTTTTCCCTCATACTAGAGATCCTAATTTCAGAGACCTAATTTCTACTGTTTCCTTTGTAATAAATCCTACCTTCTTATTTCTGTGTTTAGGGAAATTGATAATAGTTTGACATTGTTTTCAGTCATTCTGTTCTTGACACTTACTGTATGCAATCAGACCCCAAGGAAGGTAGAATTGTTTGTCACTGTTGTACAGTGTCTTAGCTGCAAAGGCTAGGTCCATCACGTGCTTTGGCCCTAAAATTAAATTAAAATCCAAAACCCTGAGAACTACACTTATCACAAACAAACAAAAACAGTATTTCAAGTTATTTCGAAGCATAAGTATAGGGCATATGCACTTAACCAGCATGGTCAAAACTTCTGCATAATGTGTCCCATGGATGGAATAAGGTACATACATAAGTTTAAGAACAACTTTTCCTTTGAAGTCTTGAAGTGCACACTTGAACTGCAGAAATTTGCCTTTAAAATGAAATTGCCAAGATTTTCTTCGTATCATGCGACTTCAAGAGCTGCTATTTAAGAGTACTTCAGACTTACAACAAAACGAGGGGCAGGACGTGCAGAAGGCTGCTTATTTCAACACTTAATCTAGGCATACATCTTGTTAGACAGCAGTGTTAAAGAAAGATGTATAAACAACCTTTAAACAAGATAGCTTAAAGAACAAAAACAAATCTTGCTCTAACACTACAGAGCTCAACACAGTATATCCACTAAGATAAATTAGATGGTGGTATTGTTTTGGGTTCTGGGTGGAGGCTGCCGTCATGGCGGCCTGATGGGGCACTCATCCTGTACCCAGCTGGGGAAGATGCTTAAGAGTCCCTTCTGGTGAGGGCAGTGTGCCAAATGGATTTACCTACTTTCTTTGAATACAAGAAACAGTCTATTGAAGATATTTCTAATGAGTTAGGTCTGCTAATCTCCTTCAGTCTGAAATTTTCTTTGTATTTGATGTTAAGTTCAACCATGGTGTTAACAGAGAGTCTACATGTATGTTTTCAGCTGCTAAAGACAAAACAAACTTCTCCATCATTAAACAAAAACATAATCACCTTTGTAAAGAGAAAAATATTCTTGAGAAAATGCATTATTTAAACAAACTAGCAAGCAACATGGGCCCGTTTGTCACCATTAGGCATGCATCAGTTCCATGAAATGAGAAAAAAGATACACTGATCATATTTGTTCTGGACTTTTCATATCACATGTCTATTATCACTAAGAAATAAAGTTCTACTGAAAGGGAACTGAAAGGGAACTGAAAGTTACAACTTTCTGAACTGTTCCTTCTTTTGGCATACTGAACAGACATCCGCCATATGTATATCACACCATTCTGCTTAGATTATGTCTCTGCTAAAAATCAAGGTCTATCACTCTTCATTTTAACGACACATATGCCATGTGCATAATGATTGCAACTCCTTTAGTTTTGTTCAATTGAATACAATATTTGGTTAGAAACTCTAAAGTGGGACAGTCCAGACAAGATACTTCAGTTACCCTTTATTTCACCTTTAATACAAAAAGAACACTAATTAATGGCTGTACTTTTTTTAAACAAATCAGTAAGTGCTCCCTTGCATACTTTATCTTTCTGTAGTATGTAGAGGCCTCAACTAAAATGAGAGTCCCACTGTAGAAGTGGGAAGATTATGACCTACTAAAGCAATAAGCAAATCATAGAAGAGGTGGAAGAAAAAAAAAAAAAATTCTGTTTATTTTTGACAGGTGGGAAACAAAGGCACAGTGAGATTTTTTTCAAAGACACAATTTTGTAGTAATTCCTATTGGTCAAATTGAAGAATGCTGAACATACATAAGCCATAATCCATACAAACAAAATCTTTCATATCTTGATCCAGTATCTTAACATTTTGTGAAATTTCTTAGGACACCATTATCTCTAAAACAGTAATGTGTAAGTTACTAGCTTACTTTTTAATCCAATAATACAATTTTTGATTGTATTATTGTATCACTACTGCAATGATTTCATTCAGTGAGTATTATCAACCACGCTGGAAATTATTGCTGTAATGTTTTTAATAGTTTACTCTTACTGAGGTTTCATACTTTGGACAAGCTGCCAGACCTTGAACCGATGTCAGGAGCACAGGGCCCAACAGAAGATGCCACTGACATTCTGGGCCACAGGATTCTTTTTGTCCTGCTACAGGTGAGTGAGGTGGATTTCAATCATTTCAAAGTTGCAGTCTACCAGCTTCTGCATTATCCTAAAGTTTCATTTAAAGCTATTTTTCCTTCATATTTGCTGTTAATAAGAATAGGATTAAAGAATCAGAAAACAATATTTTAAACAAACTGTCCTAAGGTGTTATATTTTCCAGTACAAAAAATAGCTCTGGAACTGTGAACTGTTTAGAGGTTTTCTTTAATAATATGGTTATCAGTTCTTTGAATATTCATACCTGTTTTTGAACCTTCCTGCACTGCTAAGTAATAAGCAAGACCTGCTGATTATAAATGCTGAGCATCTCAGTTCCTTAGCTTGCAGATATTACACCATCACCACTGGAGGTAAAAAGGACCAGCTGGTACCAGCTGCAAACACAACCCACCCCTTAGAACTTTCTAAAACATCAGACATGAGGGCAGATATTTATCCTCTACCCATAAAAGCCCAGTTCTTTCTTTATTTAATACCTTAGATTTATAATGGCTTTGTTGGAACATACAAGAAATATAGGGCTGGACATATTTTATTAACTATAGTCCTAAAACTGTACATTGACAGGAGTATTTGCCAAGCATTATGCCAGAGAAATCTAGTTTCAAACCATTGCAGATTATGGAATGAGAGCAGAAGAGGGAGAATGAATTAGTCATTTCCATTAAAACTATGAAGTAGAATTGCCTAGCAACCAAGAAAATTAATTCAGAGACTAAAATAAACACTGTGACACTGACAGAGCAACTGCTATTCTATCCCAACAACCACAAAGGCACTTAGAAAACAGACCACTGTTTCCTCAATTTTTCTTAACAAAAAAAAATAAAAAATAAATAAAAAATAAAAAATAAAAATTAAGGACAGTAAGGCTGACTGTAGTAATTTAGTTTAATGACTGCTACTCTTATATTGGTTGTTACATCTGGACCACTGTGTAACTCATTGTCCCTGAAGGACTACAAAAAGCCTAGTAAAATTATCCCTTTAGAAATAAAACAACCACATTCTGCAGCAACTCTGAAGTCTATTGCATTGGTAGGATATTAGATTAAAGGAATGATTACAGATCAGCTATTTTTGAATGGCAGTACCTTCAGATCTCTAGTAGTAGACAGTCTTTCCAACTTAAAGTACCGAGTTTGTACACACTCAAAACAAATCAGGAATTACGAGGGCAAGAACAACCAAAATAGAAAAATGAGATCCCAGAGGACATCACAAGATTTAGTAACTGCAGAAGCTATGTCAAATCTAGTTGAGTCTACATTAAAAGGTAATAATAATAAAAATAAAACTATATGAGAAATAAATCAAGGAAGACAAGTAGGAATAACCGTAAGTTAAAAGAGAACTCCACAAACATGTACATAACTGCATTCCTCTCTCAGGAATAGAGAACAGAATATTTCAGCTCTCTGAACATCTGTAATATTCACAAAATACATCAACAGACAGCTACAGGTACTTTAAAATCTTTAAACCTGCATATTTCAGATGCATTCATGAAAGGTAGTGGTGCTTGAGCTGGATTCTGAAAGTAACAAGGCTGTTAATAAATATTTAAGAAAATACCTGTTTTCATGTAGCATGGGGTATGACAGGTAATAACAGAAAGATATCTGTTGGAAGCACAGGCAGTACAGATGATGGTATGGGACGTGTGTCAAAATGAAGAAAAAAATTAACAGCAAAAGTCCCCCATGTGCAAACACGTCCACAAAACCGATAAAGGACCCCCAACATACATAACAGGTTCCCCTGTGTCTTAAATATTTAATGACTGCAGCAGATGGGTTAGGCAAAAAACATATCTTGTCTGAACCATTAGCATAAACACAGCTGACCTGACAGGCCTACTCACCACTAGGTTATAATTACTCCAGTGTTTTCACTAGTGAACACTGTTCATAAACCTATAATAATTTTGAAAGATGACATCTTTGAGAAATGGTAGCCTCCATATTTTGTTGAACAGCTGCAATAAATTTCCTTTTATTTTCTGGCCTTGGCACTACACGCCCTGGGTGTGATTGTAGATACATGTTTTACTAAACTTTGGTTAGCCACATTGACAAGCATCTTTTGCTGATTAATTTTATCTGCATAATAGAATGGCATTATAAAACTAGAAGTTTTATATTGCTATTTCTACAAATAGTTGAAATTTGTTATATTTTTTTTCTTTTTGAGATTTTAATAGGACAGTTAATTAACATGGCAAAAAAAAAAAAATCTCAAATATCCATTTTCTGTGTTCACATCAGACATTGATGTCAGAGTCCACTAATCACAGGCAACCACGTAACAGACACTCAATTCAGAAGGCTTTAAAATCAAAGATCTACTGCACTCTTCCCCACAAAGCACAGGCAACCAACCAGCATGCTGCATCAGATCTGCATTGAAAGACCGAAAGTCTCACTTATAATGCATTACAGGATAATAAGAAGTATAACACCAGTTTTGCATGTGCTTGCACTAGCAGCATGAACTTTATGAAATTAAGCTCCCAGATAATCTTAGAAAGCAGACCATTCCCATATTACAGGAGAAAGGTAAAAAGAAGGTCACTAGCAGCCTGCCTTGGGCAGAATTCCATCTGCATGGTAAATTTGATGATCAGCTTCGCCTAAGTGTGTGAACAAGATACACCAGCAAAACATTTCAATATTGCTAGAAGGTCCATTTTACTCTGCCCAATAGTGTGTCCAACGTCTAGTAATTCAAAGGAAAAACATAAACAAAAATTAAACCAGCCAGAGAAAAAGAATAGCATTTCTTGGAACCTACAGATGGTCCCTGTAGACCTCAAAGCATATTAATTTACTGTAATACCATGCAAACAAGCAAAAAAAAAATATATATATATATATATTAAAATCTCAAATTCCATTCAGCCTTCCTTCCAGTCTCCTCCCAGACCCCATTTAATTGCTTCACCATGTCCTCTCACAGATTTCCTGCCAAAAACCTGACAGCTACATGTAAATTACTCTGTGGCAACGTTAGGACCTAATCTTAAAACCGTGCACATGCTTCATTTTTGCATAAGTGAATAATCTGCATAAAAACTATGGGATTACTGACAGTGCATGACAGCAAAAACATATATGTAAGTCTTAGGATCAGAGCCCTGGTTACTGATTTTCCAGATACTGAAGGTACTTAGGTCTATTATTTCAGTGTCATTACATTACACTAAAATCAAGAGCAATATATGAATCTACAATCAAATGGTACTCATTTTTACAACAGTGCTGGGTAGTGTGAATCCAAGTGTTCCTTAATATGTACTAGGACCATGAATTTTCCAGCAAAAAGAGAAGTATTATGTAGCAAATGCAGTCAAGACAAAATGGAAGAAGCGTTTTATGGCTTGAAAAGGAGAAGATCTCAAGCCAGTTATGAAGGAACACTTGGAAGACAAAAGATTGTTCCCTCTTCCAGTCTAGTTCAGCAATCTTGTTAGGCCACATGGTATTAAGATGCTTTTGAAGAGCATGACAACTACAAACAGAATCTGCAGAGGTTTATAACAAAATACAACCTATGAAGAGGAAAGGCAGGGAAAGATCATGGATATGCTTGTTTATTATTTTGAAAGAGTTTAAGAAGGATCAGAATGACTGGTTGATCAGAGGTAGCCAATAACCTCTCAATGAGAAATCACAAGGCTGGGAAATCTCTGAAGACAAATGTACTGCTATATTGAAGCACCCCAACAAATAGGAAAAACAGTTTATAAATCAAACACGCTCAGATTATTTCACAAGAAAGTAAATCACTGTATCATTGTACCACTGAGCTAGAAATGTAAGCTTCCTTATCTATATATTGTGGAAAATCAGCAAGTCATGAATGCAAGCAAACCACATATAGTGGGAAGCATTTCCTGCTAAAGCTACTCTGTTTTAAAATCAATAATACACCATTCAATAATATAAATGAATATCTTTATGAACAACAGCAGCCAGTAGTCAGCGGTCCTTTTCTCAAGGCAATTTCAAACATTTACTTCCATCCTCATCTATGCATATTCTGTTACTATTTACATTAACTTAGCAAACTACTATCCCCATAAATTCAACATGTATGTGCTTGTTAATGGTATAACCCTTATTTAAACACTATCCTTTAAAAGTTTGTCAGTTCTTTTATGCCACATGTAGGATTCAAAATGGTATTATTTACCATTATTATTATCAGTAAAAATAACTATAAAGATCTGCTCAGGGAAGTCTGCTCAGTTAAACGTTTTTCCAGAATGGACCAATCCAATGGCCCAGTAGCAGCTACTACATCCCCTTTCTTCTACAGCATCTATCTGCCGTATTTAACATTGTACTCAGGTAAGGTCTAGAAGCATGGGTCTGTTCAAAATAGCTGTAGCACCTTCTGCTCAGTTGTTCCCTGTCTCCCTATTAAAAAGGGAGCATATCAGGTGTAAGCATCCCTGAGAAAAGACTCAACCTCCACAAAGAAATAAAAACACCATCAGAAAGAAAATAAAAACACCCCAAACTGCAGATGCTTACTAATGTGAAATGTTAAGGAATATCCCTAAGAGTCAGGACTTAATTACTGACAGAACAGAAGTAAGAGAACTAGCAACAGTGCCAGATTTCCATAGCCTTTCCATAACCTCCAGTACAGTCTTGGAGGATTCACTCAGAGTAGCTGCAACAATGTCTTGCCCACCACAGTCCATATTCTCTTTGTGGTAACAGAGAAACTTATGACAGCATCCACTACAAACTTCTGCATGCAGATTCTAGCCTATAAATATTAAGTACAACGAAAGCATCCAACATAGTGTTGGTAACCTGCACTTTATAAAAGTAGAAGAGCTTTTGAAGGTGAAGGGTTGTCTGAGATGAGATTTCTAGTAGAAAGTTAGAGAAGATGGAAAGCAAGTGATTTGGTAGGTGGAAGCAGAACATGACAAGATGTATGCATTAGCTATTTTGTTCTGGAAAGGCAAGAATCGAAGCACTGTGTCATCCAAATATTGGCATGAGGACCTGGCTCTGTTAGACTTCATATATCCCCTGAGATAGACCAGATCCATGTCATCATGATCTCATGATCTTCTGCTATTTCCCTCCAGTATAAAAATTTGGAAGCCTAAATTTTTAGCTACAGCCAAACATGTTCCAGTACAGCTCACTTAAGAGTTGTAAAGAGACACCAGACTCTTCCCATGGTAGATTTCTAAAGGCTTTTAAATTGATCTAAAACTGTGCCAGCTGCTTGCTATTGCATATAGCCTAACAGAGTCCGAGAAGATTTGGTGGAAAATCAGGGGGTGGCAAGTTTTAATGAATTGCACACAAAAAGCTTAAGCTGATTCACCTGTAGTAGATGGTGCCACTACAGTGTGGAACCTCCCACACTGGCTACATCACCTTGCTAGGCGGGGTGTGCAGGCTGGCTTCCTTCCCCAGAGAATCTAGGCCAACAGGTCAACTGTGATCACATTACTGTGGAAGTTAAGTGATATACCTTCCTTTTCCAAGCAAGAAAGTCTTCCCTATCTCTCATAATTCTGAGTTAAGGTAAAAACAAATTTGCTCTCCCTCTTTTCGTTACCTGTGCATCAATTCAAAGTACTAAGACATTGCTTACTGTCACAATATTATTCATATATGCAGCTGCCATGAATGTAGCATGTTACAGGTTACTCTCAGAAGGAAAACACAAACAAGCAAACAAAAACTGTTAAGCTACACATGCTCTATTTTAAAAAGAAAATCTGAACTTATGCTTCTAACTTTTTTGTGTGTAAAACTTCTCAAATGATTCATTTACCAACATTAATCCACAAATGTCAATCTAATCTCTGATCAGAATGCTTGTGTTTGTGTTGTTTTGTACTAAAAATTAATGAATATGATATATGATATCAACACCTTAACAGGTTTTTGTTTGTTGTTTTTTTTTTTTTTTTTTTTTTTTTTTTCCTTCAAAGACAAAATGTAAAGATTTGGAAGCCATTTAAAAACACACCACATCAAAACACAAGTTCTGTGCATAATGTACCAGAATTCCCATTATGGTCTTCTACACATCTGGTCTGAAAGACTAAATGTATCTTTCATTCTTTCTAGTCAAATACTGTCTTCCAATCTTTCCATAGCATTTTCAAGCTTCTGAATCCCTTCAAAGGTGTTTCAAGTCATACCTCTTTTTCCTTCCCTTTTTCCATCATACCGCCTCACTTTAACCTCTACCAGCATAATTACCTCTTCTTTTTTCCCCACTGTGCCTTAATACAAAGCAATCCCTGCTAAATCACTTTGCTATGCTACTATACTGTCTTCCTTCATATTTCTCCATAATGTGTGATTACCTTCATAAATTACCTATGGAAAAATCACCCTGTTGCAGTTAGAGGAGTGGGATGTGAGCAGCTATGACTTGCTTAATAAAGATTAAAACTCCAGATCACCTAAGATTCTTGTACTTTATTATAACCCTCTCCTTCAGTCCTTCGTATAGTACTTGTTTTGATTTCTTCTGCGAACATGTAATACAAGACGCTGTAGGATTTCATTTCCATGCATTCCAGATGGTAAGAAGAAAAGGGTTCCACAGAAACAGAAAAGCAGGACAGTAACCTCAAAGATCTTTGGTTTTGGTTTTGTTTATGAATAGGAAGAAGAAAAACAAAACATTCTTTGGGGTACAAATGGGAAGATACTAAGAAGTGAGGGATACTTATTGGAGCTGCAAATACTATACTTTGAGTTTTATTTATACTCCAGCAGTAGCACCTTCCTGCAAAGGTATATACCAAAACTTCAGCAAATGCACCTTCTGCTAAAAAGTCTGAAGTCACAAGTGCAGCAAATGCATAGCTTCCCTCACACCCCAGTTAAAATGACAGATTTTTGCTAAAATTGATACTGACTTTAGTAATTCATTTATTTCACTGATGTATTGTTATCACCACCAGGGAACAAAAAACAAAACTACTAGAAACCTCTACAATGTGAACCAAATGAAAATTCTTCAGAAACTGTTCAAGTGCAAATATCAGGAGTATTTTAAATGCAAACAGAAAAATAAATTCTTGTACTCAGTAGTAGCTGATGATTTTCTACTTCCTACACCATATGAGGCCTAACAGGAAAGACCAGATTCTCACCAGTTGCAGAAGACAGATTGAAAAATCACATTGGCAAAATTGTTTAAAGTGCTGATCAGAAATGAAGGCATAGTCAGAATATAAAAGAAATAATTTTAGATGTATCAATTCCATTTAGCGCCTAACCACTAAACTGAATCTAATTTATTTTTGGTATATGTGAAGAATTTTGTCATAATTAAATGCTGATTTTTTTCAGAGTAATTAGAAAAAGAGCATACTGTTTTTCCCCCAATTGTGGTGCAAAATCGTGCAAAGTTTTGCACAGATTTATAGTACTATTTTGATACCATATATTTTAAACAATTGGTTTAAATTAGACATTTGGAATACATTTGACGCTTTTTTCTAAACATTTGCATATCTTTCATATGAAAGAACTTTCTTCTAAAATAGCTTATTTATGAAGTTGACACATAAGTGTCAAAATTACCAAGAAGTCTTAAATTCTCACACATTGAAAGAAAGATTCATTTGAATACTTTTGCCCTGTAAGAATTCATAGAAAAGTACAATTAGGTCATATTAATGCTGGATTTTCATGTCTATGACTAGTATCACATTAAGTCAATAAGAAATACTGTTTTCTGCTATTAAGAGAGACACTTCAATGTTAAAGATTAAATAAACAAGGAAGACTAAATTTATTTGCATCATTGATTATCTGTGGATAACAGCACAATTTATTGAATAACAACAGATATTCAAATTACAGTTCCTAACATAAGAATCTTAAGTAATGTATCCAGTAGTTATTACATTAAAGGAGAATAACGTACAATTTTAGAACAATTAATTCCAAATTCATATTGAATGATGTCATGGCATTTTTATTTAATAAAAATAATTGATTAACCACTAAGGAGTATTAATCAAGAAATATAATGAGAGACTTTGCCAGATGCTAAAATTTTCTTCTATATTTAACATTGATTAAGAAGGAAAATTACTCTGTTAGTGGCTTTGCAATTGTCAAGTGAGTATTTTATCTGACTCTTACTATACACACACATATATTTTTAAGAGCAGGTTAATAAATATGTTGAAAGTTTAGACCATGCTACTCTGAAGGAACCTGTAAAAATCCAGCCTGAACACAAGCTTAGATCTTAAAACATATTCCAAAGGAAAGAGATATTGACCTCTGCCCATCAGGTTTTCTTCAAGAAGCAGTGCAAATCCCCGTTTTGAATGAAATCATCACCTGGAAAAATTCTTGTACTTGCTACTTATAAGACCAAATTAAAAAAATATATATATATAAAAGTTTCAAAATTACTTGTAAAACTGATTATAGTTCAAAGGTCCTAGAAGGCCAAACAGAGTGCTAATAACATAAGAATCTAACTGAAGATAGAAGAGTGGCTCACACTTGTTTAGCATTTATATTACAGGATGGAAATTAACTCTGGTTTTATTTACAAATATAGGCACCCACAAAAATCTAAGTGCCAAATATTGTGATTTGTTCATTTTTGTTTTAACCTATTTAAGAGCAGTAGTCAAATGAAAAACTGGATGACAACTCTCTTTCAGAAGTAAAAAGATTTAAAAGACTAACTTGCAAAGGATGTCAGCAATGGTTTGACTATTTCTACTGTTATTTTATTTCTGAATAGGAAATAAAAGTCACTTTCAGCATGTTTATATTATCCTACCAATTCACTCCATATACCAGAGTAAAAGGAAGCAGTTAACCTCTTTCTCATGACTGAAGAAACAGAGTATGTGTGTACACACTAATGAGATAGCACCCTAGACTCCATGACATTCTTCTGAAACTGCTTAAAGCTCTCCTTCACTGGCATGCTGTGGACCAAACCAAAAGAGCTTTGGTAATAGACTACAAATCCACTGAGATCACTAATTCAGACCAAATGCTAACTCACTAATTCTAGTATACAACCATTATCTGTCACAATAAGATTATGTACTTCTTCTCTATGCTACCAGTGTAACCTTTTCCATCTTTGTCAGGTATGCTACAGCCAAGAGAGCTAAAAAAAAAAATCATCTCTTCCCTGTGCTTGCTGCTATTCAAACATAGATGCTCTGTCCATTCCCAATAGTTTATTTTATAAAGGAATTCAAACTACTAAAGTTATGGATGAGCCATAAAAAGCATATTTGTTTTCAAGTGGTGTATATTTTGCTGTGCTATAGATTTTTTTTTCTCCTGAAATAGATATGTAGTGAGAATAACTCTAAACTCCACACGGCTAAGTCCCACACAATGCAAAAATTACAGTGCCTGCCCTCTGAAGTTTTCTATCATGGTGAATGACTGGGGTGGGGGACATCATTGCACTCAGTGCTTTCGTGGAGGGAGGACCTGTTCTGCAGGAGCTGGAGCTTTTTCCACATAGCATAGCTGACAGTTTGACGTCATTGTCTTTCAGACACTGGCAGTTGAGACCTACCACTAACACACATGCTAATTTATGCATGAGATTTTCAAAATTAGCATGCATCCCTAAAGACATGACTTAAACTTATGCTTCTAAGTCGACCTGATCATTTCTGAATAATAAGCCAGTCACCAAAATTACAGGCTTTAGTTATCTTGGATTATCCAGACAGCAAATTTGCAATCAAAGTTATAGTTCCTAGGCATGAAGCATAATGTCAGTGTTATGGAAATTGTTAACAAGTTGATATTTCTGAGATGTTGTGACTTTTTACTTTCTTAGAATATTTTAGCATTTTTAGCATATTGTAGCACACAGTTCATCCAGACTTTCTATGCACCTTCATTTCTTGGACAGCTACAGATAGCTGACTAGGAAATATATTTGAAACGTCCTCCCTGACCTGCACTGTCTTACAAACCAAAAAAACATGATACCAACAAAGGAAAGGAAAAAAAAAATCCAATACTTTAAAGCAGAAGTATAAATACAGATTATACGTGGTTTAGATTTTAACAGTCTCACACATGAAAACTGCTGGACAACAGCATTATTTCAGCATTATTTCCATTTACCAAATGAAGGATACTGATGCAAAAAGACAACATTTTCCAAGGCCAATATAAGAAAATATCGGTGGAAAAAAAATAGGTCAGTTTCTCATTTCTGATCCTTATTCGAACTGTATAATTTCCAGTAGTGCATTATTTACAGAAACAAGATGTGATACATTCCCCGGCTGACAATTTTACAAGTTAAAGCCATAAACACATTGTAAGTGTTAAACGCTAGAATGTACAGAGATTGTGTAAGACAGAAAATCATTATTTGGAATCACTATGGTAAGAATTATGTTTTCACATATCAATATCTTATTGCATAACATACTGTAAAATAACAAGACTCCTGAAACTGCAAGGCTCTTATTAGGACTATCGTTATCATATTTATGAAATGCATCAAACTATTCACTTTCATCATGGCTGCTAGGAAGACGTAATGCTGTTCAGTGGGAGGTTCAAAACATCTGCTGTGAAGAGCACAGGAGTTAGTAAGCAGTGGCAATTTACACTCCCATTGATTTTGTAGGAAGCAGAGGAGGAAGAAAGAAACAAACAGTTCCACTCAAAATGGCAGAAAGATGAAAATTAGAACATAAGAATTAAAGTTCTTAGGGCACTATAGTCAGAAGAACTAGTCTGGAACTATACTGAAGATATCAGTAAAACACATAATAGATAGATTAGGCTAAGTAAAAGCAGAAAACAGGCACTATGAGAGGGGAGTATCAAGTAGTCAACAACAATCAACACTTTTCAAGTACAAAAGTTCAAACCTTAAAGGGATCCATGATTTCATGATCATCCCCTATACTTTGCTAAAATTCCAACATCTGCATTCAAGCATCCCCCAAAATTTATTTCTCAGGAATTTTTCTTTTTGATTCTAAACCATACATTTTCTTCAAACTCTAAATAAATTTTAAAAGTCATCAGAATCCAAAGTAGGAACACGACAGGTTGAAATGACAGGTTCACAAATATGGTGACAGCAACTAAGCAGTACCCCCTTCCACACCAGTAAGGAAGAAGAAATATAATTTGTCAGCTCTTATCATTCTCTTGTCACTGTCCATGATGACAGCTGGGTACCAATAAAGGGGAAAAAAGGCAAAACACATGGCTTTGTAAATGGGAAGGGGGGGGGGGAGGCAGAATAAGTAGTGTTAGCTGTTGTAATCACACTATTAATCACACCATTTTGCCTGGCTATTTGGTCATTCAACTGCTTACCATATGAACAATGAGGACACAGTTCATCAATAACATGTGCTTTTAATATACAAATTGATTCATTTTTTTTCTCTGATTTTTCCCCCCATTAAGATTTAGAAATTTTGCATTTCACACCGTTTATTCAGGCAATAACAATGAAACATTTTGATTCAGTGATCAAACAGTTGGATTTACTTGTTCTAAAGAGAAAAAAAAAATGTCTTTCAGACTTAAAAAAAAAAAAGCATATCTTCAATTTCTAAATGAAAACCTAAGTAATTCAAACATGTAATGAAAGCACCGATTTTATATGCAGAAAAGTTTTATTTTCCTGTTAAGTCTGCTATTTGCAAATAAAATTTAACCAAAGGAACTGCTGAAATCACCTGCAGATACTAATCTATTTATATATAAGTATGCATACACCAAGGGTGCAGATTTACCCTTAGTGTTCTCTTTATATGTACTGTGCATCTAGACAAAATTAAGAGCATAAACAATCCAAAGCTGTATTCTGTATAAATGGGTCACTTATAATGAGAAAGCATGACATTTACATGTAGCAAGCAGATTGATCAGGGAGCAGAAAACAGAGTATGTCATCAGCTCAGAAAAATATGCCTTTGCAGGCAATTTACATTAACCAACTTGGTGAGTTCTTAAATCCTTCTCAGAAATGGAAATAAATGTAAAATGAAGAGCATACATGATTTAATGTAGCAAATATTCATCAGGATTACCCTTTGTGCTTGCACTAAAGTGAAAGGAGAAAAAAAAAATCTTGATTCCTTTGACTGTAATGCTTCTTGTACAGAATAGCATTTAAGTATAGTGACATTATGAACACTGTTTTTCAGAGATTCACCAATTAATAAACAATCAGCAATAACCTTAAATTGCATCTTTAAGTGCTAACATCCCCTTGTGTTCAGTTATTATCAACTTGACTAGAAACCTTAGAACAGAAATGCTCTGAATGTGCTACGTACATCTTGCTAAAGCAATTTCAGCTGCAATGTGCAAAATGAAATTCAACAAGATCCAAATTTGCACAATGTAAATAGCAAAGCTGCTTCAACACATAGTAAAACAAAAGTGGAAAAAATGCAGAGAGAAATATCAGTACTGCCTAACTATATACAACATATATCCCATGTCTTTGTTCAGACTGGATTCTCATTCAAGGTGTAAATACTGGTTACATTGTTAGATATTCAACAGCAACTAGCTCCAAATATTGTGTGAGTAGCTCTCTCATAGTTCACACTAGGCTCCCTTGACCCAGCCAGACAAGCGTGAAAACATGAAATAAATGAAGGTTAACAAAGACTGGTCTGGCAGGCAGTCTGCACCAAATGCTTGCAAAATTATAAGTATAAATGTGAAATTTGATATTTAGATCTGTTTAATATTAAATATAAGATGACAATCACTATATTAATGCTAGGTGCTACTGCAGAGAGATAAATGAACGTAAGTGATACAGGGGAAAAAAAAAAAAAGGCAACCTTTCCCCATCTGCCACATAAGGATATTCACTAACCTTACAGCATGCTGCTAAAGCAAACAAGGAACTGCAAAATAATTATCTCCTCACAAACAGAAAGCAATTTTATCACAATACCTTTCTGTGTTTGTCCCTCTTCCATATTCTCTTCCATGGCTACCTTTCTTCACTAGAAACAGCTACACAGAATTAATCAAAAGCTTCAGTCAGATGTAGGAAAAAGTGTGGATTTTTTTTTCCCTGGGAAGCTCCAACAGCAGAGGCTTAGGCAAGTCCTCAGAGCTTAGCTAAGGCTCCCTCACTCTCCTTGTTTGCTTGGAGACGGGCTGTCAAGTGTAATTTCATTCAAATTACTCTTCCGTGAAGATTATCAATTTTTCTTCTCAAAGCTGCCCATTGTGTACCACTGTAAGCAGGTATTCAAATGAACAGCCTGTGAATTTTGGGGGGAAATTTGGTCTGAGCCCTTATGGCAATGACACCGATTTGTAAACCTCACTTTGCATATAAAATGGAGAAAAGAGATTGAGGTTTGCATTGAAATCTGTGTTTTAAATTGGAAACAGACTGTACTGAGAACAGATGGAGGGGTGCCCTCTTAATGTGAAGCAGACCACCAACCCATAATTCCCCCTATTTGCTACAGAAGTGGGAAAGCCCAGATGCCTGTGGGTTCTTTATGCTGTATTACTTGTCTGTCTTTCTCTCTCTCTCTCTCTCTCCCTCCCTCCCTCTCCCCTCCCGTATCAGCACATTTAAGAATAATATGACTCTTCATTTCCCCCTTCTCACATATCGATATCATCTGGAACTAACAACAAATGTACACTATTACACTTTTATTTTAATATCCTAGAAAACCTCTTTATAAGACTACCATTTTGTATGCATGTGTGTGTTTATACACACATGCAAGCACAATTTAATACAATATTAATCACCGCAAATTATATGCACTCCATATATTATTTGTCATCAATGTTGCAATAAAAAGGAATTCGGTGGCTCAGATTTAAAACAACGCTTGCACCAATTCTCTCTCTGATTGCTAATATCCAAAATTATCCGAACACTTGAATTCCCTGTTAAAAAATTCAACCTTCTTAAAATGGTGAAGCACCACATGTGTGAGTGTACATGAGGAAGCACATAGAAATATGCACAGTTATGAATTTACTCAGGAAAATCATAGGTTAAATACACTGTGAGGGCACCTACTCATTTGGGGAGCTCTGCAGTCTGATTTGGAATGCAAATTGGACACTGCAGTCTAGCAATAAATTAGCATTTTTGTACCTTAGTCTATGGGTAATGTAACATTTTTAAAGTCTCATCATTTCACCAAAACTGCAATGAGAACACAAATTACACTTTTTCTGTAGAATTTGCACTTCTCATCCTTCTGGGGAAAAATGTGATTAAAACTTACCCACAAATAAAAACTACTATGGCTGAAAATTCCTATTTACATATAAATGATAACTTTCTCATTCATTTTCTTCATGCTGTATAAATAGAAGGAAGCAATAGGTCAATCTATGTCACTAAACAAAAAAAAAAAGAAAAAAGTTTTTGATAAATTTTATATATAAACCTGTTAAAAATGATTCATACCAGAATAATTTCTATATATTAAGTTACATTTCTATATATAAATTAAATAATTGAATGCATAGTTATTTAGTTAGCCAGTGCATTTTCTACCCCTCTTTTCCCCTCTTAACTGACCTTTCTAGGCTTCTATTTTCTGGACTAATTGAAGAGCAATGTAGTTTTAGCACTCAGATCTAATTGATTGTCTCGAACTTAACACATCGACACTGCCTATACACATGGAAGTGCTCTGACATCATAGCATCTCAGTGTCTTCCCCCTTTCTAGGAATAATTTGAATAATTTGTTCATTCAGATTAAATATATATACATATATATATATATTTTTTTTTTAAGAGAAGATCTGTGCAAATCTCCCCTGCTATAGAAGTGACATTTACCTCAATCTCTCCAGCCCCTCAACTCTTTTGGGAAAAAAAAAAAATAATAATATCTATACACACACACACACACACACACACGTGTGTGTGTGTGTGTGTGTGTGTGTATATATAGATATTATAGTATATATATATTAGTGTATATATATATAAGATCATATGTGTATTCATATGTGCATATATATGATCTGACAGAATCCTGGGTTTGGAAAAAATGAGGAGTTTTGTACAGAAACAAAGAGGAATGGAGGAACTTGTCTTGAGAAGAGAACAAGTCTAGAAGACAACATGACTTTTATTCCCTCTCTGCACTGCATTCTTTTAATCCCATACACATGCAAAACACAAACAGCCACTAACTTAAACAATGTTACTGGTACTTTTTCATGCATTTTCTTACATAAATATTAGTAAATCTTCATATTTACAAAAAGTCTGGAGAATATTTTTATTACGCTGGTACTTTCTTCTAGAGTTTGTTTCCTGTTGGCAGTACCAAATACTGAGATAACCAGCATCTTTAGCAGGGATGTTTGGAATAATTGAATCTATAGGTTGCTTATGACACCAAACAGCCTTGTTCCTTTACACAATTGAATAATGACTTATTGTTTAAATTTTACAAGCATCCAAAATAGAAAATAGGCTAGAAAGACTAATTGGAAGAGGATACAGCATATATCTGTATAATCATGAGTGACATAGGAAGGGCAAATAAGAAAAACTTGTTTTAGTTCAATAAAGGGAGAGGGCTGAAAAAAAAAAAAAAAGGAGACAGAAGAAAAGAAAGGTGTAGTAACACAGCATGTAGTTAAACTGTGGACATTGTTGCAGCAGGGTACAGTGGTAAAAAAAAAAAAAAAAAAAAAAGGAGAGAAATGGGAATCTGGATCACATAAAAAAATCACAGATCTGAAGATGCACCTCTGGATCAGAAGATCCCTGAGGCGCTAACTATTGGATGGTAGAGAAATATTTTGTAGAAAAAAAAATATATATATATATTATTTTTCCTGTATTACTTCCAGGAGTATCTGCATTGGGACACAAGAAGATGAAATGTTGGGTTAAGTGAATCCTTGATCTAGTTCCTGTATTCATTTTCATATCAGGTTCACACACACCTTGATTTTTATGATGGAACTTTTCACTTCCTAAAAAGACTGCATTTTTGTATCAAAAGTTAAGCTGAAATCACAGTGACTGGTGAAGCAAAACTCAGCACTGTCAAATAATGGCTTTGAGGTGTGTTTTTTTCCCCCTTGCAATGATCAATTTTTCTGTACATATATTAATATAATAATGGCACTAAGAGCTTCACCTGGTAAAGATCAAATCCTCCAAACTACATGAGTGTTGAAGTTCCTTCTTAAGAGGACTCTGATAAGTTTCAGGTGTTATTAACTGACATCCATACAGAGAGAGAGATTTTATATCAGCTTCCTTCACATTTAGCTGCATTTTATTGATATATTCACTCTACAACATAAGTCTGTCTTTCTAGACATGTAAGAACTGTTCTGAGAACCTTTGCAGGTGAAATTATGACTAGGTGTTAATCCTAAATCAAACAGCAGAAGAGTTCTGCAAGCATTAAGAGTAACAACAGAAAACAGAAAATGCTAACTTTATGCGACTAAGGTATATCAACAGAGACTTTCATTCTTCATTGTATTGTGAAAATTGTTTGCCACTAGTAACGTACAAGCTACATTAAAACCATAACCAGAAACCACCCAAAGCTGCTAGCTTCCTCTTGCTGGGCATGCTTCTGGTATGGAAAGAAGTTATTTTGGTAGGAACTACAGATGACTGCCTAAAATGCCTTTCTAGTATGAGATGAGATTACTGGTGCAAGTGATCATTGGACACCCATGCCATGTGTAAGCAGCAAAGCAAGACAGAACATCCAACTGTATAATGAGACTAAATAAACAGTTAATCAAGAGAATAATTGGAAGCTGATGACATTAACAGATCCCCTGGTATCCATTATGATATTATGAAATGTGGTTGAGCACTTACAGCTTTAAACAGCATGACAAGACACCTGACTTTTACTCCCAGTTTTATATGGCCTACAAATCAGTTTATCACTCCATCCCTTAATCCTATTGATTTCCAGCTACGTAATAAGAATAATGCTGTGGTGCAATGATGTCTTGATCAACACATGAAAATATTATTTAAAGAGCACGATGTTATTTATGTTGCTAATACCGCTACCTCAATAACCGAGAAAGAAAAATCAAAAGCCAGCTAGAGTTATCCCAGCTGCATTTTAGCACCTTGCCCATGACTGCATGAGCAAGTTGCAAAGTTTAGCTGGATGGATCTGGGGAGTGAAGCAATACCAGTTCTGCACATTTCAGGGGAACTAACTTCAGACTAACTCCAGACTGGTCCCATGGATTCATTGCCCCTAAGGTGTTAAGAGGTATTAAGTACGCTCCTGAAAAGCATGCTCTGATTTTATTATATGAAAAACAATCTAATTTATGGTCTCAGGGGACATTCCATGATACGAGCCCAAATACAGCAGGTGGAGAAAATCAGGGCTTTCATTTTAAAACTCACTTCTGATGTGAATCAAAACACTAACACAGATACACATGTAGTAGTTATTTTATGAAAATTAGGCATCGGCTTAGGGAAATCTGTGAAAGTCTCACAGAATAATTAAAATGTAATGATCAAATTTGGTATTTAGAGTGTGCCACAATTAACATTCCTATTTTTTTATTCAAAATATTAGTATAACTATCAAATACTTTAACAAGAGATTTCATCTTTGGATACCCAACAGAGTAGATTTAGTGGAAGCACTGAAAACTTTAAGATTTGTCCAAATACACATTCTAGGATGCCAATTTCTTATCTACAACTTCACAATGTACTTGTCAAATAAATAGCACACAGTCCATCCCAGAGTTTAACTCATGCCGGACATTCATGCATGTGTCTGGGGAAAGGAGAAATACTTAATGATATACTTGCTGATGACACCAAACTTGGAGGAGTTGTGGACTCGAATGAGGGTGGAAAGGCCTTGCAGAGGGATCTGGATAGCTTGGAGAGCTGGGCGATCACCAACCGCATGAAGTTCAATAAGAGCAAGTGCCGGGTCCTGCACCTGGGACGGGGAAACCCTGGCTGCACGTACAGACTGGGCGATGAGACGCTGGAGAGCAGCCTAGAAGAGAGGGATCTGGGGGTCGTGGTAGACAGCAAGTTGAATATGAGCCAGCAGTGTGCCCTGGCAGCCAGGAGGGCCAACCGTGTCCTGGGGTGCATCAAGCACGGCATCGCTAGTAGGTCAAGGGAGGTGATTGTCCCGCTCTACTCTGCGCTGGTGAGGCCTCACCTCGAGTACTGTGTGCAGTTCTGGGCACCACAGTATAAAAAGGACATGAAACTGTTGGAGAGTGTCCAGAGGAGGGCTACGAAGATGGTGAAAGGCCTGGAGGGGAAGACATACGAGGAACGGCTGAGGGCACTGGGCCTGTTCAGCCTGGAGAAGAGGAGGCTGAGGGGAGACCTCATCGCAGTCTACAACTTCCTCGTAAGGGGGTGTCGAGAGGCAGGAGACCTTTTCTCCATTAACACCAGTGACAGGACCCGCGGGAACGGGGTTAAGCTGAGGCAGGGGAAATTTAGGTTTGACATCAGGAGGGGGTTCTTCACAGAGAGAGTGGTTGCACACTGGAACAGGCTCCCCAGGGAAGTGGTCACTGCACCGAGCCTGTCTGAATTTAAGAAGAGATTGGACTGTGCACTTAGTCACATGGTCTGAACTTTTGGGTAGACCTGTGCGGTGTCAAGAGTTGGACTTGATGATCCTTAAGGGTCCCTTCCAACTCAGGATATTCTATGATTCTATGATATGACAAATTATCAGACTTAGTAGGGAAATGGTATGTTAACAGAGAAAGGAAGGAAGCAGAAGGTAAAAATGTAACTTTGGTTGAATGTTGTTGATCATCCCAGTTATGGTATTGTGTATAGCTCTATTAATCCCCCAAAAATATTTTAATGAAATGAAAACATATTCATCCAGATGAAAAGAGTAGCAATTTAAATCAGGCCATTATCAAAGAAATATAATCTAAAGACATTTCAGAACAGGCCTTTACTTGATACAAGTCCATTGCTATTTAAAGAAATATTCAGGTTCTGACTAGTATCAATCACTGACTGCTAAACAGAGAGAAAAAAGAAGTGACATTCAAATGCAGAATACCATAAAAGAGGTTAAAGAGGTTATTATATTCCTATTTTGCTCAAGTCTGGATTTTACAACTGACAGCCTAATGGACATCCTTCAACATCCTTATTCTCATTTCCTTTTAAATCTTTCTTTAACCTAATGCTTCTAGCAGCAGGGATTTTATTGAAGGGTAGGGTATGAAGGGGATATCCTTGCATGTGGCTTTATTATGCTTGAAACTAATAGATATTAGTATAATTATCGTGTTCAGGAAAAAAAAAAAAAAAAGAGAAGTTTTCATCTGGTTGAAAAAAAAAAATTCTTCAGTGAGAAACTCTTTCACCACCATTATGACACCCTACCTTAAAACACAATAGCTAAGAATTTGTTTCTCTCAGTACTTAAATCTTTTTTATGTGCTTTATTAATCAAGAGGAAAATTATACTAAAAGACTGATTAATAGGACCTTTGAATCAGTCTTAATACACTTCTGATTATTATCTGTAACTATTAATAGTATTAACTACATCTTAAAACCTTCACTTTTGACTATATGTGTTCCATGACTGTAATTAGTAAGGTTTTATTTTTGGAAATAAGCAAAAAATTCCAAATTAAAAAGAGTTAACGTTGCTAATACTATCCCCAAAGATTCTTAAGATTCTTGACTCACTTTGTCAGATAAAAATAAGAACATGATGCCTTTTTTAATAGGCTAAGTGTGAAGTAAAACCTTTAGGAACAAGAATAGTAAGCCACATTTCCAAAGAACATTGTTATTCAAACCATAAACTGAAAAGATGCCAACAGAGAAGAGATTTATGGAGGACAGAACATGAATGCTGGACAACAGAATTCAGGGACACCCCACCAGCACCACCACTTTTAAACATAAGGTACTCTAAATTGCTAGATTTTCCAACACAGGCACTCTAAATCGGAATTATATTTTAACTGAACATTTGAGTGCATTCACAGCCCAACAGCAGCTTGCTGTTGGCATCACCTTTCAAAACTGGAGGCCATCCTATAAGTACAGTGATGTGATCTTTCAATAGAGTTCTTTCCATCAAAACAGTATTGTGTGTATTGGATGTTCAAAGAACATTTCACAAAGTAGCATATATACACGTTCTAGTTGACGCTGCTTTTTATCAGAAAACTTGAACTACACAGTTTCCAGAAGTTTTCAGCCACCTCAGCCATACTGTAATTCTATTCTATTATCCCCTACTACAGAATATTATTGAAATATCCCATACACTTTTTGGTGTCAGCAATGTAAAGTTGCTTCTATAAAAACTGGAGATACTTCCAAAAATGCACATGGTTCCATAAAACATCCTTTCACTTTTTAAACCTCAAAGTAATTAGTCTGGTAAATTTAACAAAAAGGTTAAGGAGCATCCACATTACAGTCAAAGTATCTGCAGGGAAATAGATCTAATTGAAAGCTATTCATGTTAATCAATATTGCTGGAATTTGAAAGACAGATTCATAACAAAATAACATCTTTTTTTTTTTTTTTCTTTAAAACACTAGAGAAATTTGTGAAGATTGATTTGTTTTTATTATTATTATCATTATTTTTGGTGATAAATGATCCAATCAAGATCTAATATTTTCCTAGTTACATTACAGTTTAATTTGATCATAGGAATTCTCTGATTGATTCTTGCATTATGCAGAATTTTGGTCTAGATGACCACACTAGTCCCTTCTGGCTTTTTAATCATTAAATTAATTAAAGCTGTAATGAAGTTTGCTGAGAAATTTCTTATCTTAATGTGGTGAGAAGCTCTGAGATTCCCTTGACTTCTGTGGTTTATGCACACCAAAGTCCACGTTGACACAGCTTCAAAATCTACATTCTGATGTACATGTATGTAAGAGTTAGTTACTACGAACGCTTCTGCTTTGTCTTCTCTTCCCAACAATCTTTAGGTGCATGTTGCTGACACACTATGATGACAGATATTATTTATCTGCAGAACTCAAGGAGGAGGTCAAGAGGTTGAGGGATATCAGAGAGTGTGAGCATGAGATAGACTTGTGGAGCGACTCCCTGCATGGCCTGAAGGACCGGCCCCGGGGTGAGACACCCCAACTGGGGGTGGACCCTCTGCCCTTTACTGTCGGGCAGAGGCAGGGGACCTAGGAGTTGAGGAGGAATGGAAACAGGTCCCTGCTCGACATCACAGGTGATGCCCTCCCCCACCAGCCCCACCTTCCCAGGTGCCCTTACACAACAGGTTTGAGACCCTGAAGCTTGAGAGACCTGTAGCTGAGGAAGAGGTAGAAAGTCTTCCCAGGAGGATGCCTAGGGCAAGGAAGTCGACTCCACACCTCAGGACTGCCTCCACCAGGACAGAAAGAAGGGTGATTGTTGTGGGCGACTCCCTTCTCAGGGGAACAGAGAGCCCTATTTGTCGGCCTGACCCTACCCGTAGGGAAGTCTGCTGCCTCCCTGGGGCCAGGGTCAGGGACATTGCCAGAAAGCTTCCCAACCTGGTTCGCCCCTCTGACTATTATCCTCTTTTAATAGTCCAGGCTGGCAGTTATGACATTGAAGAGAGAAGCCTGAAGACCATCAAATGGGACGTTAGGGGACTGGGACAGTTAGTGGATGGAGCGGGAGTACAGGTGGTGTTTTCGTACATCCCAGTGGTGGCAGGGAGGGGTACAGAGAGGACACGGAAAGCCCACCTGATAAAGACATGGCTCAGGGGCTGGTGCCAACACAGAAATTTTGGTTTTTTTGACCATGGGGTGATTTACTCGGCACCCGACCTGATGGCCACAGAGGGGTCCCTATCTCTAAGGGGAAAACGGATCCTTGGCCAGGAGCTGGCGGGGCTCATTGAGAGGACTTTAAACTAGGTGAGAAGGGGGATGGGGCTGCAACAAGGCTTGTTAGAGCTGTGCCAGGGGTAACAATGGCAAGGCTGGGAGAGAAGGCAGTGGCCCAGCTGAAGTGCATCTATACTAATGCACGCAGCATGGGTAACAAACAGGAGGAGCTGGAAGCCATCGTGCGGCAGGCAGGCTACGACTTGGTCGCCCTCACGGAAACATGGTGGGACCACTCTCATGACTGGAGTGCTGCAATGTCTGGCTATAGGCTCTTCAGAAGGGACAGGCAGCATGGAAGGGGTGGTGGTGTGGCTCTCTCTATCAGAGAGAGTTTTGATGTGGAACTTGAGGCTGGGTATGATAAGGTTGAGTCCCTATGGGTTAGGATCAGCGGGAAGGTCAACAAGGCAAGCATCCTGGTGGGGGGTCTGTTATAGACTGCGAAACCAGGATGAGAAGACTGATGAGGAGTTCTACAGTCAGCTGACAAAAGTTGTGAAATTATCAGCGTTTTTTCTTGTGGGGGACTTCAACTTCCCAGATATATCCTGGAAGCACAACACAGCCCAGAGAAAGCAGTCTAGGAGGTTTCTGGAGAGTGTGGAAGATAGCTTCCTGACACAGCTGGCTCCTCCCTACCAGGGAAGGTGCCCCACTAGACCTTCTCTTCACAGAGAAGGACTGGTGGGAGATGTGGTGGTTGGAAACTGTCTTGGGCAGAGTGACCATGAAATGGTAGAGTTCTCCATTCTTGGAGAAGCCAGGAAGGGGACCAGTAAATCCGCTGTATTGGACTTCCAGAGGGCTGACTTTGAACTGTTCAGGACACTGGTTGGTAGAGTCCCTTGGGAGGCAGTTCTAAAGGGCAGAGGAGTCCAGGAAGGCTGGGCGCTCTTCAAGAAGGAAATCTTAATGGTGCAGGAGTAGTCTGTCCCCACGTGCCCAAAGACGATCCGTCAGGGAAGAAGACCGGCCTGGCTGAACAGAGAGTTGTGGCTTGAGCTTAGCAGGAAAAAGAGGGTTTACAATCTTTGGAAAAGAGGGCGGGCTACTTGGAAGGACTATAAGGATGTTGCGAGGCAGTGCAGGGACAAAATTAGAAAGGCCAAAGCTCATCTGGAGCTCAATCTGGCTACTGCCATCAAAGACAACAAAAATTTTTTTTTTTCAAATACATTAATGCAAAACAGAGGACTAAGGAGAATCTCCAGTCTTTATTGGATGCGGGGGCTAACTTAGTTATGAAATATAAGGAAAAGGCAGAGGTGCTTAATGCCTTCTTTGCCTCAGTCTTTAGCGGCAAAACCAGTTGCTCTCTGGATATCCAATACACTGAACTGGTGGAAGGGGATGGGGAGCAGAATGTGGCCCTCACTATCCATGAAGAAATGGTTGGCGACCTGCTATGGCACTTGGATGTATGCAGGTTGATGGGGCCAGATGGGATCCACCCGAGGATACTGAGAGAACTGGTGGAGGAGCTGGCCAAGCCGCTTACCATCATTTATCAGCAGTCCTGGCTATTGGGGGAGGTCCCAGTTGACTGGCGGCTAGCAAATGTGACGCCCATCTACAAGAAGGGCCGGAGGGCACACCCAGGAAACTATAGGCCTGTCAGTTTGACCTCAGTGCCAGGGAAACTCATGGAGCAGATCATTTTGAGGGTCATCACCCGGCAGTTACAGGGCAACCAGGTGATCAGGCCCAGTCAGCATGGGTTTATGAAAGGCAGGTCCTGCTTTTTGAACCTGATCTCCTTCTATGACAAAGTGACGTGCTTGGTGGATGAGGGAAAGGCTGTGGATGTGGTCTACCTTGACTTCAGCAAGGCTTTTGACACCATTTCCCACAGCATTCTCCTCAAGAAACTGTGTGCTCGTGGCTTGGACTGTCGTACGCTTCGTTGGGTTAAAAACTGGCTGGATAGGCAGGCCCAAAGAGTCGTGGTGAATGGAGTCAAATCCAGAGGGAGGCCGGTCACTAGTGGCATTCCGCAGGGCTCGGTACTGGGGCTGGTCCTCTTTATTATCTTTATCAATGATCTGGATGAGGGGATCTTGTGCACCCTCAGTAAGTTTGCAGATGACACCAAGTTAGGTGTGTGTGTCGACCTGCTTGAGGGTAGGAAGGCTCTGCAGGAGGATCTGGATAGGCTGGACCGATGGGCTGAGGTCAACTGTATGAAGTTCAACAAGGCCAAGTGCCGGGTCCTGCACCTGGGGTGCAATAACCCCAAGCAGAGCTACAGGCTGGGAGATGAGTGGTTGGAAAGCTGCCTGACACAGAAGGACCTGGGAGTATGGGTGGATAGTCAGCTGAATATGAGCCAGCAGTGTGCTCAGGTGGCCAAGGCCAATGGCATCCTGGCTTGCATAAGAAGCAGTGTGGCCAGCAGGTCTAGGGAAGTGATTGTCCCCCTGTACTCGGCTCTGACGAGGCTGCACCTAGAGTACTGTGTTCCGTTTTGGGCCCCTCGCTACAAGAAGGACATGGAGGTGCTCGAAAGAATCCAGAGAATGGCAACAAAGCTGGTGAGGGGTCTGGAGAACAAGTCCTACGATGAGCAGTTGAAGGAGCTGGGTTTGTTCAGCCTGGAGAAAAGGAGGTTCAGGGGCGACCTTATAACTCTTTATAAGTACATTAAAGGAGGCTGTAGAGAGGTGGGGGTTGATCTATTCTCCCATGTGCCTGGTGACAGGATGAGGGGGAACAGGGTAAAGTTTCGTCAGAGGTGTTTTAGGTTGGATATTAGGAAGAACTTCTTTACTGAGAGGGTTGTGAGGCATTGGAATGGGCTGCCCAGGGAAGTGGTGGAGTCACCATCCCTGGAGGTCTTTAAAAGACTTTTAGATGTAGAGCTTAGGGATATGGTTTAGTGGAGGACTTGTTAGTGTTAGGTCAGAGGTTGGACTTGATGATCTTGAGGTCTCTTCCAACCTAGACAATTCTGTGATTCTGTGATCTTTCCAGCTGAATTCATGCTCCTTCACTTCCATCACTATTTGGTGTGTTCAAGTGTAAGCAACAAATTTTGAGTTAGCACTAGAACATAATTCTTCTTTAAACCTTAACTTAAGGCTCACTCTTTGTTACCCATATCCTGCCTACAAGATTCAAATGGAAGAGTTTATTTACATTTAGTGATGGGGGGGCATATGCTGTTAAATATATATATATATTAGTTTAAGTCTAAATGACTCAGACTTATGACTCAACCTCATGACCTACAAAAAGCAAAAGATTAATCTATATAATTTTGTGATGCACTGCTTTTTGTGATGTACTTCTTTTACCTTTGTCTTCCTAGCTTTATGCTCGTCTGTTCCATCTGCTTTACACTTCAGGTTCTATGCTTTCTCTACAAGAAACAATGCAGAAGAAATAGCCAAACTTCTGTACATGTGAAACAGACAAACCACAGAACCAACAGACTAAGCTACCCCATAGAACACCTGCAGTACCCTGGCCAGTTGAAGTTATCTCTGTCATTCTACAAGTTGTAATTTAGACTTCTTAGTTGTAGTTTAGTCTTTGTTCACACATTATCTGACACAAAAACAGTCTTTATAAACCTTTGCAATTAAGACTTCTGATATCACAAGACATAAGAATAATAACAAGGAATTACCAATGCTTGGCTTTTCATGTACTGGAGTAAAAAGTTGTGTGACATAATATGAATGCAAAATATAATTATGAATGATACCATGATACTGCCAGATATTAAATCAGAAGTCCATAGAGAAAAAAAAGAAAAATCTTCCAAGCAGTCAAAGTTGTTATTTTTTTCCCCTCAAGACATACTCAGAAAACACAGAAATGAAATATATAATCTCAAACTATGTTCTGACAGTTGCTTTTTTGAAACTGAAATATATAGTCACACATTTGAAAAGGAATACTACAATCACTTTTGAGACTTTTTCTACTATAGTCATGATTTTCTCAGGAAAAGAGAAGCGCATTATGGCTTCTAATGAACCACATGGAAACACTAATGAAAATTATGCATCTAAGACCATCCGCACATCACAAGTGTGTGGGAGGCACAGGCAGGGTGCTGAAGATGTCATTTTGCTTCAGAGAGTCGTCATTTCAGCTAATACAATATTTTATGGAAGATTCAGCCGGGCTTTATGCAATATAAGTTTGAGAAAGAAAAAATAGTAATAATACAACAAACAAGATGTCCTTGCAGAGGCAGTAAATATTTGGTTGCTAACGAGTTCAGATGCCCAACTGTGGACTCTTTACTTCAAGGTCTGGCTAAGGAGCAACTACAGTAGATTCTTTGTGTAGGTGCCAGCTACATTTTTGCTACCACTGGCCTTCCCTCCAACTGCATCTATTTCATCCAAGAGCTGAAGGGAATAAGAAAAACAGCCAAAAAAGGGGGGGTGGGGAGGGGTGGAATTAACAGTAATGTGAAAAAAGAGAAACAAAAGACTGCTGGGTGAGTCCTCCCACTGGCACAGAAAGCTCAAGGTTTTTGGACAATTGTGAAGCTGACAAAAATTCTAGATGTTGAATGCTTTATTTCAAGGTCAAGTTTAGTTGCCTGTGTATAGTTGTTAAAACTGGAGAGAACACAAATCAGTGATTCGCAAAATAATGCAAGTTGAACTGTGCTTATAACAATTTACCAGCAAGCTTTTTACTCCTTAGTATATCCTCTGATGAGCAATGCATCACTCTCTGATGGTCTATAGGTGACAAACAAAAGCAGTCTTAAACAGACATCACTGTCATTCTCTTAAAGTAACTGTCACGACAAAACTAAATAAAAAAAAAACTTAACTTTGCTAAGAAAGTGATAGATATTCACTAGTTGCAATCTGTTTTTTCCTGTGTTAGAAGAGAGAGAGGACACATACATAAAACATGCATACATATATGCATATAGGTATATACATATGTATATGAACGTATGTATATATTTTATGTATCTGAACAGAACTCTGTAGGCATTTTCTATGTATACACATGTATATAGATACACAAATATATAAGCCACACACACTCCTATGTAGTTCTATTTAGCTCCAAAGTATTCAACAAATCAGGGTTTTTGGCAATATGGATGCCCAGCAACAAACAAAAGGCATGTAAATCATGTCCTAACAGACCATACGGTATGTGAAGTGCTGCGCTACATCTCTCACCCCACCCCTTTATCATTCCTAGAAAATCAGAGAAAGATTTAGAAACCATAACTAAAATGGACCATGCATTCACAGGCTACAAAAGAACAGTTTATAAATATCTTCCATGAGCACTGATTTAATGATGCTGGTTCAGCAAACTCTCTGAATCCTCTAATCCCTTTTTTAATCTCTGTTATATACTTAGTGCCTTTGAAAGGATTGAAGTAGCATACAATATCCTTATTACACAGCAGCACTATAACAGCACAGCTTGGGGGAAAAGGAAAGATTAAGAAAACATTTCTGAAGTTGTACATTTTAGGTGGTATTCAAGCTAGGATTCCTTTACAAACTCTAATTGCAATTGGTTAACACAACATGATTAGAGGATCTTCCTAATCTGGAAATCTAAATCACATAAAAGGATTGCAGATCAGTTTTCAGATGACCAAAAAAGAAAAAGATCCTATGAAGAGAGTAAAAGCAGGTGATCAAAAACAAAACAAACAAACAAGCCAACAAACGATGCCAAAACAAAATACATTTCCTGAACCATCTCCTTTCCTGAGAAAATTCTAAAAGATTTTAGATATAATACATCTATTACTTCTTTGTACTGATTAAACTGCAATATTTTAACAAGGGAAGAGTTGTAATCTCTTCTAGAAATTTGGCCAAATAAAATGTAATAAAAATATGTTTTCATGAATCCTTGGATAAATATAATAATTTTAAATCCAACACTTATTTTTATTACAGACTCTAAAGAAGTTTTTCTAGCCTCTCTCTCAAATTATGGTCCAAAGTATAATTAAAAAAGAAAATTCTGGCTGAACAAAACTTTAGTTGTTGTTATGCTCATGACATCTATCCTACTAGCATAAAACCAAGTGATTTTGTTTTTCCATCAATGCTTCAGATGTGGGTCAGAGTAATTTGATCACTATTTCCTAAATCGAGCAATACATTGAAAATATGAAGATTCTTTAAGTCTTCCTGAATTTATCTTTTAGATTAATAGAATGCCTATCCAATTCATAAACTATTTTCTAACCATTTCTAAAATGTCTTGTATACTTAACAGGCAGCACCTGAAAGAAGTAATATGAGATGTTCACAGGTGTGAAATAGTCACCTGCACAACCTTTTTAAAAAAAAAAGTTTAAGGCAATACTATCCTATTAGCACACTTTTTCAAATTATAGCTATCAGAATTTTCCCCCACATTTTCCTTCCTCCAAACAGTTAGGTAAAATTAACATATAGTGTCACATCTGCAAGATCTACCTCTTAGAATTCAGCTGTAGCCATCATTCACAACTACCATTAAAACAGAAATTTAGAAGAAGGTCTGAAATACCATATCAGAGCAAAAGCAACCATAGATACAACAGGAAGAAAGTCTCCCTTGGAAGAAGAGACATTACGTAGTTTACTTCTGAAGTATGATCCCTTTTAACATTTCATACTTTCTCAGAAGTAACACATACCTTCACAGTAGAGACACAAATTCTGTAGTCTGAATCATGCTTAGTCTCCTTCTGAATAAGCACAAAAATATGTTTATTTATTTTTACAGATATCACATTCTTACAATGCGTCAGTTCATCTTAATGTATACTTACAGCAAAAGTGTTGTAGTGGGAACCATGTTGGAAGATGTTATAACAAGGAGAAAGTGGTCCTGATGTCTATGCTGACCCCTCTAAGCCTCCCTAGCTAGTGCCCATACTTAGCCTGAGTGGCTGCAGAATGACACCACCCCCACACCCTGTTACACTAGCTTGCAGGTATTGTGGAGGATGTGCAGATGTTACAAGAGGATGTACAGATGGTCCTACCTGATGTTCTGACATGTATGACCTGTCCTTTGCCAACATTTCACGCTCTTTAGGTGAGAAATTAGTGGTGGGAAAAAAGATCACCTTTAGCTGAGAGATTAGTGGTTGCCTGGTGAGGAAAAGGATTCTAGAAGTGTGGCAGGTGCCAAGGTGTGCTGAACCTCTCCACAGATGGGAATTCTGTGCAGCATGCCATGGCCACCTTTAAGAGGATTAATGCTGACACACCTCAGCAGTCTTGGCATCAGAAGGGACATAGGGTGCCTCTGTCTTTCTATTCAGTAAATAGTGTTTAACCACACATGTTTAAGTCACCTTTCTTACTGAGAAAGACCCAGTCTGAAAAATAAATAAATAAATAAATAAAAATAAATAAATAACTTTCTTTCTTAAAAGCACAAAAGCTTTTGTAGCAGGAAGTATCTTTTCTTCAGTCAATGAAAGAAGAGACAATAAAAATTGTATTTTTTCATCAGTAACTTAACTCTGCAATTCACACATATCTGTAAAGGGATGAGCTACCTTTTTGTCATGCAATTTTTATTCATTTATTTCTAATTCATTCTTCCTTGAAATCATGACCTCTTTTTTCACAGCAGACAGACTAACTGTTTCTACATGGTAAAATACACTCCTGGTGTCTTCATATCTGCCAATATTAGTTTCTTCCTCAGACTTTTCAGCATCAACTTCTAATGGACATAGAAGTAAAAGGATGATAAAGAAAGGATGGCTGTTCTTCCATGAAGTACAACACTTCCAGTACAAAACCAAACTTACAATGATGGGAAGACTAAAAAGAAAAGCAGAACAAAGAAACCTACTAAAAAAAAGAAAAAATTTCATGACAACAGAAATACATGTACATCATTAAGGGCCAGAATACTTCAGAAGAATTTGTTTTCCTTTAACAGAGAGTACACTGGTTTCATTTTTTATTTTTAAACCAAAAAAACTCCTCCTCTGGAGTCTTCCCATTAAAAAATAAGAGAATACAAGAAAAATAGTTTCTTTTGATATGTAAGCAAGAAAACCTTACTGCACTTAAAGGGAAGAAACAGTCATTGCAAGCAAAACTGAACACATTTGTCTCCTAGAAGTCCACCAATTAATTAAATACAACTAGAAAAGCAACAAAGTTCTCACAAGCTCTCACAAGCATTCTAATCAGCTTTAGAATTTAAAGAAAAATTAACTTTAATTTTAGAATTTAAAGCATGTTCATTTAAAAAGTACATCCATATAGTTTTGCTGCTGAGATTGTTGTACATTGTTGGTTATAGGTACATAAATTTCCCTTCTCTTTGTGCATTAAATGTGCACAGCCACCATCTCTTCATGATATGTGTGCCCCACCATTTTACACATTTATCTAAGTGCACAGCAAGACAAACAGGATCATTTTTCCCTAACTTGGAAAGTATACACCAGTCTTATTTTATCTATACATCCCCTTAACAGAGATCCCTCCTGGGAACAAAAATGATCTTTTAAGTTTTAGTTACCAAAACACATAATGCCTTTCTTTACACTGTTAAAAGAGAAACACATGCCTCCTTCGTAATGCTTTCTTCATCTTGTTATTCTCCCTGATTTCTTCCAGCCTTACACAATTAAAGAATTTTAGCTATATACCAGGTTCACTAGCTGGACAACATCATTTGCTGAATGAAAGTTTTCTGCTATATCCTGATAGTAACATAATTTTAGAACCCAATCCAACTTCTACATTGCTAGTACCTCTTTTCATCTTACCAATGCCATTCAAGAAGAAAAATCTCATCTCACTTCATAGCTTTTTCATTTCTTGTTCTTCCAATTTCTTACATATAAACTGTTATTTCTGGAATTCACTTCTATCTCTGTTGCGCAAAGTGACCATTTGATTTCTTTCCTCCTCCTTCAGTTTTTATCCTCTCTTCAAAAACAAAATGTACAACTTCCACTACTCTGAAATACTGGTATACAATCATAAAATGCAGGCACTTTTTAAACATGCTGGGAAAATATGCTGCTAAACTTGCAAAGCGATGTACTCTAGGTTGGAATTGTTAATGTGTTCCACTTGAATAGATGTCTGCTTGAGACCTGGAAACTTTTGGAAACAAATAAGACTGCTACATTTGTAATATGACATAACAACACATTATAGAAGTCCTGCATTCGTGAGACACCTGTTAACATGAGCAGATAGGTTTACTATCCCCACTGTTTGTCACTAGCAGTTCGAGCTTTGTGTGGAGTAATAGTGTCTCTGTTTTGTTCAATGGAAAATGTCAGTGTTCAAACAAGATAAATGGACCAAAACACATATCCGTAACTTAAAAACAAATTATCCACTGTAAAACAGCAGAAAATACTAAACCACAAAAGATATCCCTGTAACAGATAATGACACATCCATGTTATCAATCCTGTTAAATGTAATGATGGAGAATAATGACCACCTACAAAGAAGTCTGTTTAAATTTTCTGAGATACAGGAAAGGCATGAAATACATCTCTGGACCAGAGAACTGGGTGACAATGACAAAAAGTGGTGAGGTCAGACATGACTGAAAAAACACCAGGACTGAAAAGTTATTCAAATCTTATTTAAATTAAATAACTACAAGTGCGTAACTTTGGATAATTAGCAGTCAGTAGTACATTCTGTCCATTCAGTGGTGGGATTTTTATCTTTTGGAGGGTATACAAATCCTTCTGAGTCTGACCAAAGAATGCTATAAAAATAGTGGGGTTTTTTGTTTGTTTTTCAGTTTCTTAGTTTTAACAACTCCATATAGGACATTGGTCACTCAAGTTCATTTAAGTACTGCCTGACAATGATGAACTTCCTTCAAAATACCTTCCCAGGCTTCATGAAGCATCAACTCTGACTGAAACCTAATGAGCTACGTGCTACAAAGTTGAAGAGAACTGCTGGTATGTTCTCGTTATAGTCTTCATTGGAATATATGAATATTTGGGTGTAGAAAATTTAATAAAATAGTAATTCCATTAAATCTAAGTAAACTACCAATCTGTTATCTTAAATCCTAAATATGTAATTGAAACTCACTTTACTACCACTCACTTTGCAATGCAATAGTATATAGAAAAATCTCTCTATTTCAGAAATGAGAGAATGAGAGTGAGGACATTTGAGTAAAGACTCAGCAATTGAAGTCCAAAGTAGTTCTTGCTGTCATTTTGTATTTTATATATATATGTAAATATAATATATATCATATGTATTCAAGTAGTAAAAAAATACTTCAGAGAGAAAAAGATTTTTCTTCTCCTTTTCTTGGAAAAGGAGTATAAAGCACTAAATCAAACCAGCAAATATGGCAACTTATTATGAAGTAGAATACAAGTTTTCTTCTCTAGTAGAGTTGCACACAAAAAGTAATCTATTTCATTGATAAATAAACAATGAAGCATAATGTTCAGGTTTTTATCTCTACATCATCTTCTATCACTTGTTCACTCTGACAGGAAGAGTTTAAAATTATAGATTTTTTTTCTTAAATGAATAGAAACACTTGCATGGTAAATTGAGGCAACTTTCTCACCAGGCAATAGCTACAGCAAAATACATGTGCGCGTCTTGAATTTCATCATACATGCTTAGAATGTGTAAAGAAAAAAAACAAGACAGGCAAGACAGTAAACATAAATGCCACTTCTATCTTTTCTGTTGTGCTATCAGGTCTACTCAGTAACATGGATACAGGCCAGTAAAAACAGACACAAGTCACTCAAGACATACTGTGCATGCCAGAACTCTAATTCTGCCCTCTGCTACACAACTTCAGACCACTCTTCTTTCTGAAACAGTAAACACACTAAAATTTACGCCACAGATAAATGTGAATTCATCTTAGAGAGCCTGAAGTCACAAGACAACAGTCTTACAGAAGGAGGTATAGAAGTACTGCATACTCTTATATTTGGATATAAAACTTATAGGGGGAAAAAATGACGTGCAAAGTGTTGGAACACCACCACTGTTTAGTTTCTTCTGTAATACCCCTGTTAAGCATTACTGAATTTAAATCTTTTCTCTGAATACCACATAACAACATTTTTATATCTAGAAAATCGAGGGTAGGGGGTTTGGGGGAGGGAGGGGGAGACTAAGTTTTAAAAACAAACAAAAAACTATACCCACATTAGGGTGTTAATTTACATATTGTGTTAAGTACCATTAACAAATTAGAGGTCTGCATTAAAAATTGAATACATGATGTAGAAAGAGATATCCTGTAATTTGAATACTGTCAGTGCTGGGGGAGGCACATTTTTATCTTAAAAAGGACAAATCTGCTCAGGCCCTATCAAAGCATCAAAGTCATTAGTGGTCCACTTTCTATCTAACTAGAGAAAAGTCACGCTTTCCAAATAACCCCTGAGCAGTAGAGGACAAGCAACATTGCAGTAAAAACTGAAACCGCTTCCTAACTGAATTATAACTTTAGAGCTTTAAACAGAGAAGAAAGAGAAAAATAAAGAAGAGAATGTCTGAAATTGATTGCGTAACAGTATCAGTTTGGGGTCATAATAAAAAGATGACACCTCCAAATCCACATACCATTCCATAAAGACAACCTAAGGATGTAGGGATGCTGAAGAATGAAATCCTTGGCCAGAAAAACTGAGCATCTCATAGCACATCAGCTAGAATTTACTGTACAAAAACCACTTCTGGAACCAATCCAATATATAGACATATGCAAGCCTTTCATATCTGTTTAAATGCTTTGATGAACATTGCAAAGTTCTATTTAGACTTTCAAAATTAGTTATTTAATTAAATTCTGCTTTTTACCATATTATTTTTACACATATGCAACCACATTAGTTTTAAGCCAATGATAAAGAATCTACCAATCTTTATTTTCCCTTATTTAAAGGGTTTATGTGAGGAAACTATATGAGTATCTTCAGGGCATTTTTTGCCACTTCACATTTGTGAGGACAGCCCAATATCTACCTCCTTTTTTCAAACCACAGTCCCAATTTCCTTGACTAGCACAGTGCCTGCAGCTATCTTTACTGAACAATTGTCAAAACAAGCTATAACCCAGTGACTCTGAAAAGCTTCTTTCTAAAGTAGTGCTTTGTGAAATGTTCATAGCAGTATAGTTTTAGAGGCAAAGTTACTGGCTGGCTGTTCAGTTTGGCTGGGCTCTCAAGCACTGCTATCCAGCAAAGCAGGCCTATTGCTATATACTCAACACCAAGAGTTTTATGTTTTCTGAACACCTGTTCATTTCCAATAATGCCCTAATCTGCCAAATGACATACTATTCCTGAGGCTGCTGGCCTGTTTAAGACACCATCATGAACTGTGATGGATAGCACCTGCTTCAGTTATTGGTTCACTGCTTGTTATCTGTAAGCTCTACTTACATATGGGCCCTAGATGAGTATAGCTGAGCTGTGGACAGGGGAGTTGTCCATTTGCCTTGCATTTGCTGCTGCTAATGGGGAAAAATTGAGCTTTTTGGAGGTTGAAAAGATTGCTTCAGTGAGCAACTGTGCACATTCATTTGGCAAATGCTTACATAGAGCACAACGGGGGCAGGCTGTGGCTGCGAAACAAGGCAGGCAGGAAAGCTGCCAGGGTATGCACCGAGGGAACCTAAAAAGGAGAAAGGAGCACGCTGCCAGCCGAGCCTTAGAGATGGCTGTAAAAGCTTTGCCCAGGGAACCCAGCAGTGCCTGCATTGCTTTCTGCAACCAAGAATGTCATTGAGACATATCGGGCTCACAAGGAAGGGGGAGGAAAAGATTCATCACTCATTTTCACTTTAAACTGTGATACCCAACAGATCTGAATTTCTATTTCAAAAGCTACCATATTTTAGCTTTTGTCTCAATAAAATACATCTTCACATTTACAAATTTGTTTGGTGTACACACTTTTAGTGATTTTCTGTCAAAGAGTCTCAACAAACAGAACCGAAGAAAGTGATCCAAAGATCTCTGACATCCAAATAATGCCTGAATTCAGACACATGCCCACCTGTGAAAAGGCACCTGATGTCCAACACCTGTGCTTATGACCATTTAAAACTACCCCCTTTTCACAAATTGCTAGGATACTATTTCCTCATTTGAACTCTGAAATAATTGTTCACGTTCAGAAAATTGACTAGAATTTTAACTGATGCTAAGTTTACCTCCCAGGATGCCATTTTCTTCAGCACTTTCATCAACAGCAGCACGATGCAATGGAAATCACACTAATTCTATTTGCACATGTCATACAAATTGAAGGGACTACAAGTATCTTAGAGGACAGAAACAGAATACAAAGTGATTTTTATGTACTGGATAAGTTTTCTGAAAAAAATTGTAAATAACTGCATTAAGGTCAAATGTAAGATGTTACAGAATCAGCTGCAGAAAGACTACAGTTCCACTGAAAAGCTTTAGGTGATTGTAGTGAATCACAAAACTGAGCACCAGTAGGTACAATACTGAGAGAAAGATAGACATCATATTGGGATGTATAAATAGGATTTGTAGGCAAGAGAGAAACTCTCCTCTGTTTAGCATTCCTAATACCACAGCTGGAATATCACTTCCAGCACTTTGCTTCCAAGAACGATGCTAAAAGTCCAAAAAGAGAATTGGTATGATTAGGGTTTAAAAAAAATGTAAAGTACAAACAGAAAGATCAAAGAAAAAAGAAAAAAAAAAAAAAAAAAAAAAAAAAAAGGAATGCATAAGTATTAAAGAGAAGAACCTCATGTTACATTTTTCTAGAACATGAAAAACAATAGTAAAAAAAAAGAAAACACTTCATTTTCGTTGTTTGTCTATTGTAAATTTTATGGAAATAGTGGCTAACCTTTGTTAAAGTCTTGTTAGATATCTTGGAAATCTTGGCACTGGCAAAACCAGTGGAGTGGAGTCATGGCACCCATGTCAGTTGTAGAGTTTCCATCCAACTGATGTCTTCAAGAACAGATCAAAAACAGATGCTCACCTAACATAGTTCAATCTGCTTTGTAAAAAGGAGGTGGACCTCACAGCATCTTTTCCATTCCTTTTCTATGCTAGCAGGAGACCATGTTTCCAAACAAGATATGTAAGAGGCAAATGACTGGCCTTGGTACATTCACATTATATAAAACCTTTTTCATTACTGCCAAGATCTGAATCTCCATTCCTCCATTCACAGCATCTCTGGGCTTTGGAGAATGAGATAGGCAAAACCCTTATTATAATTATTCCTTTACATCTTTACCTCATCATTTCCTACTCATATACATTTTCTACGTAAAAATTGATTGGAACTGTAAAAAAAAAGGGGGGGGGGGAAGAAATGAGATGGTGGGGAGGCAGGAAAAGTACAGGAAAAAATATTTTTGAGACATGTTTATTTTTCTTACTAAGTATTTCAAATATTTTCTAGGATGTTATTTAAATTCTTAAATTAAAATGATTTACCATAATCTGGAGTAACTCTACTAATAATACCTTAATACTAGATTTTTTCCCCTACCTGATACATAAAAAGTAACATCAAATCCAACACTTCTATGAATTACAACAGGGTTCAAACATAGACATTTAGCTAACTAGGAAAAGATGCACATTTCACATCCTCCCACAATTGTTTTTGTTGAAGACGACGTTAAAAGGAATAGCATATCATACATGAAAACCCACATACCTAACCTGTGACTGACTGACTGGTTCACCCTTCCCTCCTTCTTCCTTCCCCACTCTCTCTCAAAAATTTTGGTTCCATCAATGCTTTTTTTTTCTTCATTCTGAAAGGGCTCCCAAGGTGTATGACCATCTCACACAGACCTATCATTGCCTTGCTAACCACTTACTCTTAGTGATATCTTACTGCATTATAGTCAAATTTTCTGCTATAGTTCTACCGTGAAAGGAAAAACATCACTAATTGCAGTACAGCAGCTTCAAAATACAATCAGGAGATAACTACTGAAGTTTTGTCAATTGCTACTTTGAAAAAGAAATGAGACCCCTGCAGACCCATGTTTGGGAGTATTGTTTTGAGAAATGAATAAACATCTTTCACTTCTTCCCATTGACATCAAGCAGAAATGATAAAGGGAAGTTGACAGAGGTCACACACTAATGTGAAGAGCTCTGTAGAAAAATCTCTGGATTGTAATCCAGACTGACAGCCATCCTATTCTTCACCAGTGTTACTTACAATACACACACAGCTCCTATTTCAGAGTCAGAATAGCCCTCTAACTCTCTGAAGGCAGAATTACTAGGCTTCATCCCAGTCTCCTGAGCCAAACTACATGTGAATCAACTATTTACTTGCCCATCTGGTAGTCCAAGACAGCATGCTTAAAAAAAAAAAAAAAAAAAAAAAAAAAAAGCACAAATACTCAATATGCATTGTATTATTTACACGGTTCCAAAGGGCTGGGCGGGGGGTGTATTCTCAGCTACAGCTTATATCTGCCACACATCTTTCCTATCAATTTTCAGTTCCACTAATTCCTACACTCTCTACTGGAGACCAAAACTGATACAAAGCAAGTGTAGAGAATGGAACATTCCTACCAAAGGCTTAAAAGAATCACTTAGAAGGATTCACAATAACCTTGCTATTGCCAATTAAGTGCTGATAGTTACTTCTACGGTGATGCAACAACAGTGATGGAGTAATAACCCCATTTTACTGAATTTTGAACCTCTGAGTTCTTTCGAGCATGGATAATTTGACTAGCTACAATGCTTGTAACCAAACTGACAGCATTTTATACAATGAGAATGTAGACTTTTCATTGTGTTGCTCAAAGGGAAAACTATTTAGTAAGCACATTCATCCACTTATTGGAAATGTGGTTAGAGAACTAGCAGGCTTAGTCTTCCTCTTCCCTGCTTCTATTTATAAATCAGAAGCTACTCAGAGTTTACATTGTAATAAGAACCATTGGGGGTCCAGTCTCATAAAAGAAAAAAAAAAAAGCTATTGTAAATTAACATTAAGAGAAGACAAGGGGCTTGTCTAGGAATAAAATTAGTGTCTCAAATGAGAATCAATCCGTATATTTAAAGTGAATCTAAAACACCCTCATTCACCTCACTCCTATAATCCATCTGTTTATCATAACAGTTTATCATAAAGCAAAGTCTTTGATTCCTTGCAATTAGGTGTTTGTCATTCCTATTATGTAATTGAAGCCAGAAAGCATGTGTGTTGTAGAATAACAATGAACTATTTTTTTTTAATCTTCTCTCCCTTCCCTATAAACAGCAAAGGACCTTAGGTCAACCAAGATGATGTTGCATGAGAAAATAACAAAGTAAACAAAAAATTTGTTTCATAATTTGTTTCATGAAAACTTTGCTCATGGTCTGGAAATTCTAATCTTTATTATATGCCCACGATCTCACACAAAACTCTGAAAAAATACCCATAGAGGCTTTTCTGAAAACATATGCATTTTTTCTTCAGCAGTTACAACAAATTCTGGAATTCCTTTTCAATGCAATAAATAAATGATAAGAACAGTTATAACTTGTGCCAGGAACTTAACCCAGCTAGCTCATAAAAAAAAAAAAGACTTGATTAACCATATGTTCCTTGGCATAGAGAAGACAATAAACTATTTGGGCATAATACATTCAGAATTCAGCAAACATTTTAACTGCTGCCACAAGTTACTTGAAAATTTACAGTCATAGGCACTTTAATTATTTGACCTTAGGAAGTTATTAGCTGCAATGAATTGCACAAAACATAGGGTAAAAAGTGAGTGAAATGGGAATACCACAAAATATTCCTAGAACTTCCTTTTCATTCCTCAGAGTTTTCAGGTTTAGGATATAGGTGTGAGAGTGTTACCATTAAAAAAAAAAAAAAGCTTCAAAAGGGAATGGAGGGGAAAGATAGTGTAAGAAAAGCAATTCTTTTATTTGCAAATACTATGTGCCAGAATAGACATGGTAACAGACAATAGTCATGGCTCTGACAAAATCCTGAAATTCAATATTCCAATATATAAGCCACATAAACCAGATTTTCTTATCAGCTCTACAGCATGTATGCACAGCAAACTAATGAAATGGATATTTGTTTATTATATCATACTTCAGGATGTGACTGGGTCATCTCAGATCCTCTTCCTTCTAGCTAAATGGGGCACTGCATTATCATCATGTTTCATTATAATTGTTGATTTTATATTTTGCTCCAGATCCCTGATAAAAATGTTAAGCAGTATATAATCAATCCCTTCAGTCCTGCTTAAAACACAGGACATAGGTACCTATTCCCTCTTTAAAATTAATATGAGATCCATCAGCCAAGTCCTGTTTAAAAAGTGTACCATTTCAAATTTGTATCACATCTTTTTTTAATCAAAATGTCAAGTTCCAAAAAAAATTGATTTTGATTTCCAGTGTCCCCTGCCTGCTTTTAAACACATCCTTACATCACTTTTGTCAAGCAAGATCTACTTTCCATTAACCCCAACTGACTGCATTAATTATACTACATTCTTTCAGTTTCCGATTAACCAAGTCACATAAGAACCATTTAATCACTTACCTTGGATCAGCATTACACTGGTAAGAATACAAATACTTTCTTTCACTCATTGCTTTTCCAATATTAGAACACTTCCAACATTATGCCACTTTTTGGAAGCTACTAGTTCTGTTTTACAAACAAGGTATTTGAAGGTGGTTTTTGTTTGTTTGTTTTCCTGTTGTGGTTTGGTTTTATGAAACCTAACAGGGCTGTTTTTTAAAAACTATAAGTCTTTTGCAGGCTACTATTTCATCTCTTACTTTTATTTTATCTCTCAGTATAAGAGAGTAATTGCAAAATGCACATAAACAGGATGCTTGCTTTGACAGTCAGAAGGGTCTCCAAGCATCATCTCCTCCAAGCATGGAGAATAAAACTAGAATACTATGAATTCACAAAAGCTGGAGTTTATTAATATGTCTTTGAAAACAAAACGTCAGATTTTCAATGATACCTGACTACATAAAAAGTAAGTCTGACATCAACAAACCCGGCTGCCAAGCAAAATTTACAAGCTCTTAGGATCAACTCCATCATTTAGAAGTTGCATTATATTTCATGACCAGTAATGACTCCATGTAATTATTCAGCTTTTCTTATAACTTAAGTTCACTACATACAAATTAGTCTGGAAATATCAGTCTATAAAGCATACCTGTACATTTAAGAGTATGATCAGGCCAATTGTTTTTGATAGAACAATTCACACAACCATCTTATCTTACCGAGTTGGAGACACAATGGATTTAAGAAATAATAATAATAATTTAGTGACTATTCTATTGAATTAATAATGCGATAAATGTTGTCCTTGATTATATTTCCAGAAAAAATAATCATGTACTTCCTATATTCTCTGCAATAGCAAACACTAACTAAACAGTACAGACATTAGAAATAATTCAGTTTTTTAGGTGATGCTGATATAAACCTGAGAGGCTCTTGGGATTTGAAATTAAATTTCAAAAGCACGTATACAGTATCTCATATTTCCACTAGTCAAGTGACATGATAAACCACAGAACAACATAAAGTACTCTTTTTTTTTGGAGGAGATCTCTGACTCAGTATTATGTAGCTGACTGCCACAAAGAAAGGACAATAATTAATATTAGCATGAAGAAAAATTTCTATTAATTTCTATCACTGAGCACTAATGCAACACATTTAAATCAGTAAGAATGCTGGGTGATATCTGCTGATAATTCTGAGGATTCAGATATTATGAACAGAAACACTGTGGAAGTTCCTTTTCTTGAAGCGTTATTTTACCCTAATAAAATTAGCATGTTATTAAAAGAGACCAGACAATTAATATGCAGTTTTCTGCAAGCTGAACTCTTAATTAGTCTAATCATTTAGAAGACACAGGAAATAAAGGAGTTAATTTAGGCAGTCTGTACATGAAAAGAATTAAAAGTTAACGTTAATCATGCACCAAATAAAAGTGAAGCCAGATGGCATAACCTGTGAAAAAAAAAAAACTCGAAATTTTCATTTTCATAAAACTGTAATGTGAGCAGCATCTTGTCTACTAATTAGCAGTACTTGATGATCCCACTTTCAGTATATGTAACATATACACACATGTAACATATGTATTTCAGCATATGTACAACTTTATATAATAAATATTGATAGAAACACCATACCGTTTATTTGATCTTTTTCCTGAACGCCTTCATATAGCATCGGAGGAAATATACAATAGTGTATACAATATATATACACAATATATTCCTAATCAATCAGGAATGTTAATTACATGTAGAGTGAAAGTGAACCACAACATTTTTATAGTAATACTGTGGTAATGCCTAGAAATTCAGTCAAGTAACACAAACCTGCAGTGCCATACACTGTGGAAATTGGAAAATCAGAAACAAAAGCCATGCCCTGAAGAACTTTTAACTCAACTATTAAACAAAATCCTTTGTTGCAGAAAGAAGAGAAACAACAAACCACTTAAATATCCCCATAAATAGACCTAAAAATAAAATGCTAAGAAAAAAAAAAAAAAGAAGAAGAAGAAGAAGAGGGAAGAGGGGTGTTAGAAAAGTGTCAGAGGATTAGGAATATAGATTTTATATTCATAATCTGAGTATGATACTTGGTAAGCTCTTCATCTTCAGAACATTTTGGGACTACAATACAAAATTCTATGCAAGACCAAAACAACAATCATGTTTATTTGCATCTCAGTTTTCAGGATAAATTGCTGCACCTAACCCCTCAAGAATACATGTACTGCCTATACAAATCCTCACTTCTCCCACACCTTCTGTAAGCAGGAAGTAAATTATCTGGACTTAAACACCTGCTATGGTGTTAATTGGATTTATTACACCTTGAACTACGCTCTCATTTGTGATTTGGTGACTAGCTAGGCTATCTAATGCAAAAATAACGCTGAAATAACAGGCTTAAAACCTGTAACTCAATATCTCTACACCATGTACACATTCATGTACATCCATCTGAGGAATTTTCTCTGAGCAATTTACAGCAAGAATTATATGTCTTCTGAGTAGATGTCTGTCCTTCTATTGCTGGGTACAGTAATACTTCTATTGTGGATACATGATGTATCCACAATACTGAATGGTTACATTAATGTATGATAATTTGTGCTAACAGTTTGCCATCAAACCACTTCTATCACTGGAGTGTGATGGCAATTCTAATTTTACTTTTTTTTTCCTGCATTCAGAGTAAGGAGAAATATTACTTAGAATATTTTTACTTTTATATCATGATGGACACAAGCCTGTGGTGCTCTTACAGAAAAGCTAGAGCATGGGTATTTCTCTGACCCTTCTGATGCTAAAATTTCTGTAAGCTCTATGATAAAACGAGTTTGCAAGAATATGTGTATTTTCTACAAAAGATGTATGATTTGTTAGAAATGGTGATAAATGCTTTCATTATGTTCAATGTAAGAATTCTTGTTGCACTATCCATCATCAACTACAAGTTTTTCCCGCATATTTCTAACCTGAAAAGACTGTCTACTTGAAATATAACACTAGAAAAGCCAAAGAATCAAACTAGTCAAGACGCAAATTTTTAATTAGCAAAACTAAATTTCAGACTGAAAACAAGCCTTCATGTTAAAGTTAGATGTCATCAACTCACAGTGTAGGTAGTCAGAGAAATCTTCATTAAAATGATGAGATAGATTAATGTCTGATGTACTTGTTCTTCAGGTTTCTGCTAATTCTGTCCCAAAGAAACTATGAAGCAATGAATCAAAACAAATTGCAATGCAAATTGTAGCTCTTTGCAGCTTACTAATTCCTTTTTCACTGTATGCCTTTGGTAATCTTGCATTTTTTTATTTATTTTTTAAACGTAAGATTCAAAGTTTTTAACACACACACACACACAAAGTGCTGTTGTGGGTTCAAGCAGGCAGTCAGTAAGAACGTTAAGTAGCCAAATCTTTGTTTAGTTATTATTGCAGCTATTATCCTTACCAATGCAGTGTGAGTTACTGTGTTAGCTTCATCAAAGAGGATGAAGTTATCAATGGAAACACTTAACTTCAGTTTATACAGAAGATATCAGGGACCATCCCCATGCATTTTGCAACACTAGTTGTGTTTATATTATGACATCAGGCTGAACTGCTACCTGAAATTATGACACCATTTACATAGTCTTGATGCTCAGAGACTCATGGACCTTGGTGCTTATGGCTTCATGCACCTATTAAAACAAGTCCAAAGGAGGGCCACAAAGATTATCAAGGAGCTCAAGAACGTCTCTTACAAAGACAGGCTGAAGGAGTTGGGGTTGTTCAGCCTGGAGAAGAGAAGGCTAGGGGGAGACCTTAGAGAGGTCTTCCAGTACCTAAGGGGGTCCTACGGGAAAGCTGGGGAGGGACTCTCTGTCAGAGAGTGTAGGGATAGGACAAGGCTTTAAACTGAAAGAAGGTAGGCTTAGATTAGATACAAGGAAGAAGTTCTTTACTCAGAGAGTGCTGAGGCACTGGAACAGGTTGCCCAGAGAGGTTGTGGATGCCCCATCCTTAGAGGTGTTCAAGGTCAGGCTGGATGGGGCTTTGGGCAACCTGGTCTGGTGGGAGGTGTCCCTGCCCATGGCAAGGGGTTGGAACCAGAGGGGCTTTAAGGTCCCTTCCAACCCAAACCATTCTATGATTCTACAATCTACTAGTCTTCAGTTTCCAGCTGAGCAGCCATTCCAGTTTCTTGTTTTCTCTTGAAAGTGATCAGCAATTAACAAAACCTGATTCACTAATTATTAGTTTTGCTAAATACAACTTGAAGTCTAACCCAACCACACACCATGCTATTGAGGAAAATTGTGAAAAGCTATAATGCCATACTACAGACTTAACAAACCGAAGGTTTAATAACTGAGGGTTATCAGCAGCCATTAGTATATTAAGGATACTGAACTCTAGGGGCCAAAACAGTCATATCATTGAAATAACCAAGAAGCTAAGCCACAGTAACTGGAAAGGAAGAGATGATGAGGAATAGAGGTATGTTCAAAACTGCCAAGAGGATAGTAGGGGTTAAATGTAGCAAGTAGAATAACATTTAAAAGTCTTCAAAAATACATCATTAAAACCTGTTACATGCCTTTGAGGAAAAATATATTATTTTCTATATATACTTTTATACCTATCATCCAGACAGGCACATACACAGTTAATGTTAATTCTTCCAATGGAAAATAACTTAAGTAAGCCCAGTAAAATAATAAAGAGCAAAGCAGTTCTTGGAACCATAAACACAGCTTTCAGCAAGCACTAAAGGAACTGAGTAAGAGCAGAAGCATACCTTTTATAATTTTAATTTTCATTAAGCCATTCCCTGCCAAAGAAAATGACTGAGTGGTTCCAGGGGCTAGAAATATTTTCAAGGTCTATTAATAACAAGATGAACATTTTTCATCAAACAAATATTATTCAACTAAACTTCATTCAACCTATCACCTCATTCAGTGTAAAAGAAAAAAAAAAAAAAGGAAAAACCAACACTGCATGCAAGAATTATTCAGATGCATGAATAAGGTAAGGTATTCAAACAATAGTGTGTGCCTTAAATATTGACTACACATCCATAGACACCTCAGTTTTAGGTATTGCAGAACACTTAGACAAGGGACAGTATTAGAAAGATAGGTAATTTCTTTAGGTATACAACATTTGCTTTTGTATCTGGCACATTCTACACAATCGTTTCTTTTGCCCTGGATTCAACTTCTGTGACATTCCTGGAAGTTGTACCTAGATTTTAGGTCATAGTGTAGGTACATATTCTTAGTCTGTCAGATTCAGACTTTTATTAAAAGCAGACCTATTATCAGTTCTTCAGAGATCATTTGATTTGTCCTTATGCAATGAGGCTGGTTGAACACACTTATATGTTTATCACAGCACCAGCTCCCCAGCAGCACAGATCTACCAGAGAGCAGCATCCTACATTGCCATAGATAAACACTGTAGCCAGAGGAAATCTGGAACATCGCTATTCTCTAGTGCCACCAGACTTCTCCCCAAAATGGATATCTAGTAAAAATAAAAAAAAATAAAAAATAAAAATTTCTAAAGGGGAGTTTTGTACTTGCATAATTAGATTTTAAAAAAGCTCCATGGAAGAACACTGAAATTCAGAAAAGACTTATTGTATTCTGTAATACCATGAGAAAACACCACTCCATTTCCATCTTTTGTGCATCGCTCCTTATACCTAAAAAATTACCATTACACTTTCCTTAGCACAAGTGTTGGTGACGTCCATAGTAGGAGGGAAAAAAAAAAAAAAAAAAAAAAAAAAAGCATTAAAAATTAAGCAGGTCACTACAGAGTGCCTTTGCAACTCCTAGTTTAATTAAATCTTTAAAATGTAAATCTTAGTCTCTCTCATCAGAAGGTTGGACTGGCTTTAGCCCAGAGTGTCATACAATGATTAAGGTCTAATCCTTATTTCACAGTTTGGCTAAGTAACAGCTTTGACTACCTCTCTAGCCAAAGTGGATAGAATCAATTGCAGACTAGATGACGAAGTACGTGTTAAAAAGCCACAAAGAAAGTAACATTGGCTGCACTACTGACACTAGAAGCAAAAGTGAATAATAATAGAAAAAGTAAAACATCCTCCTCAGAATCAGTTTCATGCAATCTTTTCTGTAAGAGAAGTCAAAGAAAAGAGTAAAAACAGTACTGAATCAGAGGAGCAGATGAGAAAAGAAACAAATGAAGGCCAGACTTGAAAGGAAACTTAGGAAAGACAGCTTTTATAAACAACAATGCCCCACTCATATTAACTATCTAATACCAGGGAGAAAAATATTTTGGTCTGTTGCTCTCATTATGTAACCAGATGTAGTTAGTATACCAATTCAGATTATTTCAGTTTGAGATCAGCTTACTTTATAAAAGTTTAAACAATTATATGTGTTTCCAGATAGCTAAAAGGGTTTTCATGTCACTTTATTATGCTACAATAAAGTCCCTAGGGAACTGAAGCAGAAGGCTCTTATTCCATTCACTGATAGGATTCACATAATGGCTTTTTAAAAACTTACTGAAATTAAAAGTATATGTATATATGTAAGATATTGGTTTATTGATTTGTTCTTCATTTATGCAATGTATCTTTAACAGACTACCTAGCTGAGGTATGACACCTCAGGAAAAAGAAAAAAAAAAAAAAAGGAATGGAGGGCAGGAGGAAACTGTTCTTTCCCCAAAGAGCAACTGAGTATGCTTAAGGGGTAGCTACTTTTCTCTCTACTTTGAATAGAATTTGTCAGCTATTGGTGTACTGGTCCTACAACTAAATGAAACTATTTTTTTTCCCCTCTCTGCTTTGCTGATATGAATATCAAACTGCTAATAAAGCTTACTTTAGATGCACTGCTTCTTCTGTGTACAGTAGCCAAGTTACCCTGACAAACAAAATAGAACACGTTCCAAAGAGAAAGAATTATATTGGCTGGCCCAACACTTCAGAAGTACATACTGCATTTTGCTTCTCATGGGACTTCACCCATCCTTCTCCAACCCTCCACTTGTTTGGAGAGTGCTATCCATTAGCACGGTAATTATTGTAGGGCCCTGCAGACCTAAATGTCTTCGATCTTTAGCTCCTCTGCACTAGTGTCTTTTGCTAGTTGCTTTTTAAGGATAAACAGCCAATAAATAACCTTATTTGAGAAGACTGAAGCTTTAAATGTATTCTCCACATCAGACAGACATTTCTCTTTACTGCTATAAAGATCCTTTTTAGCAAACATACACACCTATTCCATTCATCAATTATTGTAATTCATTTGGTATCTTAACTTTTTCAGCCCTAACATTTTCCTGCATTTTTTATTGTTTTGTATTCTTTGAATACTCTTCTTTGTTCAATATTTTAACATATCTTTCTATAACATTCAGATCATTTGGGATTTCTGGTTCAGTCTCACTGTTCTATCATTATTTTCCTGTCATCCCTCCACCTCAGGATAGCTTCAGTTCACAACTTCCTTCATTAGCAGTTAGATCTTCTGCATGATATTTTTCCAGCAGATGGTCATCCCGTAAGTTCTCAGGTATGCTGAAATCTTATGACACCCCCTTTTTTAAAGGGTCATGAATTCTAACTTGCATTCATTTTCATCTAAATTCTTACTTGGTTTTTCATTTCAGGAAAGTCCTCCTTTCTACTAACCAGAGTCAAATCAAAGCTATCTCCCTTACTAGTTTTTCTACTTTTGAACAACAGATTTCCTACAGATATGCTCAGTGCATCCCCTATAAACTTCAATTCAATTCTTTGCATGTCATTCTCGCTGATTTTGCTATCTCCTTGTCATTAGTGATTTGAATTAGACAGACTTCTACTATTCCAGGCATCAGGAAATGACAAATGAGGTAAAATGAGGATCTTCTGTTACAGCTGATTTCACTTGATCTTGAGTGTCTGTTGGCTCTCAAATTTGAATTCTATATTTGACACTGAAGGTAGTGAATATTGATATCTTGTTCTGTGATCTATGGGAATAAAGACAAATGGCAGTAGGAATCCAGCACGAAGAACAGAATCTCTCTCAAAGCTCCTGAATTTCAGGTTGCTATTGAAAGGGGAGATAAGACTGAATTGGGAATATGGTGTTCTGTGGGAATTTACAAGAAATTTTGGTAGTAGTCTATAATACCTAGAGAATGCTTCTTTGTAACAAATGAAATATTTTGGTACACTTCACTTCTGTGTTTTCACAGTGTTTTTTTAAAGCCTGTCTAATTCTCATTCCATTAAATCTATCATTACTTTCACTGTACATCTTTCATTGATGTAGGCTAATTAAACTAATTTTGTCTAGTTTTTCCTCTGCTTTGAACACCTATATATGTTAACCTCTCAATGACAGCTGGTACTAAGAAGTGCTGAACTGGCTAGTGATATTTGAATATCAGGAACTGGATTCATTGCTTCCATTTGTTTCCTCAGTCAACATAACCTAAGCAAAAGTTCATTAATTTTGAAAATGTACTGTAATCAGGCACCATCTTTGATCAGAAGTCTAATTTGAAAACATTGTGCTTAAAATAGAATTTGGTACAGTCAATTCCAGCATTGTTATTTGAAGTTTTGTGCAAATTTCATGTATGCTTAGGGACTGTACAGGCATATTTTAAACATATGTAAAAGGATATTAAGTGATCCATTATTACACCTTTTACTTATTGTTGTGAATGGTCTGTTCCCTGCAGAATAGCTCTTCACTTCCTTCAGCATTCAATTAGTTTATTGTACTCAGTATTTATTTCTGAAGTATAGTTTAAAAGTGTATTTTAGAAGGAACCTTTACATCATAGTGGAATAATAATAAACTATAGTCCAAATACTATTGAGAGGTGAGGCATTAAAGGACATCTCATTCATCTTAAAGTATTGTATGTTAAGCTCTCAGTTTATTTTCTACTTAACTCTAGCTAAAATCACGTTCCTATAGCAACTCCATAAACAAGTAGATATGCCTGGAGGAGTTATTTACGAGTAAGGTTTCTGGCCTTCGGTGTGTACAGGGAGGGCATTGCAATTTAACAACACCTTTGGGTAGTAGCTTCCATTTAAGGATTGACAAAAAATCCCCCTATCCATTCCTTTAGAGGAATTATGTTCCTGTCTTGTTCAGCCATCTCAAAAGCCTTACTGTTATGCACAACCATCTCTTCCTCTGCCTCACTGTTAGCAACCTCGTTACTTAAATCCCAATCTCATCACTTTCAGCTGGAAACATCAGATAGTTGATCATGACACTGAAAATAAAAAACATCACTACATCTCCCATGGTCCTTATAACCTTTTTCCTTTCATCGAGCATCTGAATAATATTTTCATCATGAAAACACTGTGATGGAAAATGTAATGTCTGACAAGTAAGAAATTAAATGCTTTTGCAGTGTTTAAGAATAACCTTCTCAACAAACAAAAAAAAGCTCTCCATTCCTTCATTATACTTCCTAAAAGTATTAGGACATTGGGATTAGGATGACAGTAGATACAATATGTAAAGAATGCAATGGCTTCTCTAAAGGCCATTATCTGTATATTTTGAAATATATACAAAATATCTGTATATTTTGATGGATTTTCAAAAAATTCAGCCCCCCCAAAGTATCCGTTTTTAAGACTCATGATCTGCAAGCTACTTTTTCAAATGATCTAGCAGATCTTCAACTGGAAAAAAAATATTTTGCAATGAGAAATTGCAAATTTCTGTATTCAGAAATTCACTGTAAGTCTGAGAAAATCACCTCTAAACAGGACAGTTATATTCTAGAGCTGTATTAGGTCCATGAAACTATAAACCCTAATGTCAGCTTTGCACATGCAAAAGAAATTGATATCCATTCCTTTGTATTCCTTGGAAAGTGTTGCCTAGGTTGGCATTTAATCTACTGGTCCCTCAAAGAGCTTTGTAAACTTTACTTTGCAATTTCTAGAATCAGAAGAGAATAAAGTATTAAAACACAGGATCTTGAACAAGTCTCAAGAAGGATTCTGAGGTAATTTCACTGGCACCATGCTTGTTAGGTGACAGTTCTTGCTGCAAAAACTATTTATTTCTAAGCAAAGCAAATAATTTTGAAGCAACACCACAATTTATGTGCTATTTAATAGACATTTTTAATCAAATTTACACTATTATGGAAATCTGAAACAGTTAAAATATTAATTATTTGCAATAGAACTTACTAGCCTTGTCTTCATTATTCACACTGTATACTAGAAATTTTGCTAGTTAAGATTAAAAAAAAAAAGAAAATATGCTACAGCAAACACTGCCACAGGCAGACAGGGAGGAGGTGGATTATTTATAGCCTTGGTTATAGCACACTGGTATAGGGGTTATGAACAAGGCCTTCTGTCAACTACTTCTCAAAATGATTTAGTTACTATTTAGCCAGGAATAGAGCTCCTACAGGGAGCTTTACAGCCACCACAGTGATGCTTCAGGTAACAATAAAAAAGAAAGCACTAGGCTGTAGAAATAACACTGGTAATACTCAGTCCTAAATAGCATTGAACTTTATTCTGACACACACTCAGCACTTCCTTTGAACCAGTCTATCCCCACTGATTTCAGTAGGGCTGGTCATGACTGACCTGGAGAAAGACAGATGAAACCCTACCTTTTCACTTTGTTCCCACAGATCACAGAACAAGATATCAATATTCACCAACTTCAATGTCAAATATAGAATTAAAATTTGAGAGCCAACAGACACTCAAGTGAAATCAGTCATAATGGGAGATCCTCATTTATCTTTCTAATTCAAACCATTAATGCAAAGTGCCACAGTCTTCAAAAGAAAATACAAAATATCATGGAATTCCACAGACTGCAAACTATTCTCAGCTGAGTGCAGCAGGAGATCCATATATCTCAGAAGAGAAGACCCTAAAAACACTACCAGATAAGCAGGAAAACATATTACTGTGTAGAACATTTGTTTGTACTCAGTGTAGCACTGGGTTTAGCAACCTTCCACTGACTGCTCTTTTGAACTGATAATCTAGCATACAAATAATAAGACTAATACAAATAAGACCAATACTTTAAAGTAAAAATGGATCACAATGTTGAGGGATAAAATGGGAGGTGATAATCAGAGGAAAAGGGAAGACAGAAAACCTTATCAAATCATAGTTCTTCATCTGTCATGGCTACACTATAAAACATCTTGGCCCACAGACAAAAATAACATTTCAGGCTAAGTAATACATGTGCTACTACTTTAAAATCTACCTAATCAATTAAGCAGAAAGATCTTCAAGCTCATTAAAAGTAAGAACTCTATCCTTTAAGGATCAACAAAGCTGGGTCACCCCAAACTAGTAAACAGCTTCCTGGGATGTTAAACCTCTATGTCGCATATCATCTTGCATTGGACATCCTATGTGAACAGCGTAGCAGAGATTTTCTTTGAAATCCACTGATTTGAACTCACCCACTAAATCAAGACAAAATTAAAATAACACGTTGTTTAATCTGATGTTGATGATCTTTATTTTTAAGGCTTTCCTGGTACTTTATGCCTCTGCAAGCATCATGGCAATGTTCTAACTTGCATGAGGATTATTCAGTCAGAATTTCATCAGACCACTGAGGGTGGGGAATTAAGAGTTTTACAACCCACAGCACATTTTCATCTTCAGCAAAGATTCACATAAGGAAAGCACCAAATGACCTTTTTTTTTAAACAAGACAAGAAGCAGTAGAACATTTAGAATATTTCTGTGCATTTTTATATTTTCTTTTGCAACCAGCCATCTGTTTCATCCTAATCCAGCTACATAAAGAGGTTATAGTCTGAAGACTGTTCCTGAAAAGGATAAGGCCTTTAGGCCTATGATACAGATGCTAAAACTTTAGTCAAGCAATGAAGACAAAAAGTTATCCTGCCATATGTTAAAAAGGAGCTTTCTTAGTGGAAGGGCTTTGGAGATGGTCAGGTTTTTGTTTTGCATATGATTTTTAATCAACATATTCTACCTTAGATATCTCCTACATATGAATAATTTGGTATCTTGTTGTTCTGGTAGATCATAAAGTTTTATCATAAATTTGAGATTGACATGAAATAGCCTTGGGGATGTTTTGATACTGTAGCATACAGCTAGGAATTAAGAGATTTCAGAAGAGAAAACATGGTAACCTGCCTCAAGGCGAGGAGGCAAGACAGGACAGAAATCAAAATCCAGTGAGAGGGCTACCCTCCTTTGACAAAATCTTCATTAAATACACCATCTGAAGCAAAGACAGGGCTCAAGAAGAGCACTGTCAAAACTCATGAGATAATAGGAGCCGCAGCAGATCATGGTGCTCCCCTGCTTTTTATCCCCATCATCATTACTGAATGCCCATCCAGGGCCTTCTCCATGCTACCCTTAAAACAAATTTTTACGTAATTTAATTAATCTAGGGGCTATTTTAAACTATCCTTATCACATACAGCCAGTAATGACAGCAAACAGAGCATAGCCCAGAAGATGCACTTTCTGACAAGAGACTGTCAGACCTGCATATTCCACCAAATTCCAAAATCTATGAATTTGATACTCAGAGCAGCTGGACTTTTAACAAAGATTTCCAGTTCTCAATACCATCCCTTTGAAAATTCTAAGCACAGATGTAGAAGATTAAATAAATAAGAATCAAATTTATAGTTTTAAATAGGCACTACACCAAAAAAGATCTCCATCAAGAAGAAAAATAAGTTACCAAAACACACACATAACTGAAACTTAGACTACAGCTTTATAAAGATATAAAACAGACGTTCATGTCTATATATTGTCCCTCAATTAGAAGGCTACAGAAAATTCCAGAAGTCCACAGAGTCCACAGATGAATTCCCACTTAGGTACATATATGTAAGGTATTACAATTTCAAAGGAAATAGTGTATCTAGGTTCAAATGTTGAAAATAAAAAGAAAATGGAAGACTCGCTGAAACACGCAATTTTAGATGCTTCTGAGAAAGGTATGTACTAATTCAAGGGAGAGTGAAGAAGCATACTTTTGTTAAACTGTCAAACTGGTAAAATCTTAAGAGTAACCACTTTTTGTGTTAGTCACCACATCAGCATCTGTGATATGACTGATGCTGGAATGCATTTTTCTTTTGGACATCAATTGGAGACTGAATTAAAAATAGCAGAATATACTGCATTCTTCTGCTAACAGTTCTATAGGCAATGCAGAGATGGAAAGAAATACATAATTTTCCATTTAGAAAATATTAAGTTTACTAAATGTAGTTTGCTGGCTTTATAAATTAAAAGCTATAGCCAAAGTATTACACCAAAAAGGATGGTGTGTGTAGTGTATGAATATCTAAAAACAGTCAATTCATTGTCATAAAATAGATGGCTGCATACTATTCAAAGTTCCTTAGAAAGAGTTCAAACAGATATTTTCATAAAATAAATAAATAAATAAACAAGCTAATGTCTCCCAAACTGACGATAAATTAATTCTTAAGTTGTCCAGTTTCAACAGCAGAATGGTCTAAAAGCTTACCATACAAGACTTGGTCACAGCAGTCACACCAGTACACAAAGGGATCTCCTGTATAGTCTTTATATACACCAGCATACTCAACTGAAGGTATTCAACTGTCAGTAGGAAATAGGTAGTAAGAATACAAGGCCTGAAATATATCCTTCCATGGAAAGAGCCTGCTGCAAGCAAACCCACAGTAAATTTACAGTACCTAGAGTTTACCATAAGTAAACCCACCTTCCTAGAACTCTTCTCAGTTCAAGACAATACAGAGAAGGCAGAAAGAAGTAGCTAACATATTTAAGTAGCCAGTTGGTAAGCACAGAACTGCACAACTGCACATTTAAAATTGATTTAAAAAATGCTTAAGGTTAAAAAGAGTTTCAGCACTGTCAAATCCATATGTTCTTCAAGGATAAAAAGCATTATTCATTAACTCAAACCTGTGTCAAGGGAAGAATAACTTAAATTCTATCTTTGATTTAGATTTGAAAAAACACCTTACTGGAGGGGAGAAAAAAAAAAAAAACTTTTTGTTAGTATCATATACTTCCTCTAGACATTTTTTTTCCCCCTAAAAATATAATCAGAATGACACCAGGGAATATGGAACAAACCATGAGAGCAAGTGAAGGAATTCAGGTATTTCAGGAATTGCTTCAGGTGTCACCTCTTCCCTTTTTCCAGCTTTTTTATAAAATCCATTTTCAAGCATATTTTTTACTTGGATTCAGTGGTATACACATGAATCAAGTCACACTAGAGAAAAATAGTTAATATTTTACTAAATCTAGATATGAGAAGTCCTTCCTCCCTAAACAACTGTCTGAAAATATGCATTCTTTCCGATTGCCTTTCAGTTCATTGTCCCTCATGAGACTGATTGTTTACCCAAACATGAGAGTAACTGAATACTGGATCTTAAAATAGGTCAGCTATCACCAAAGAATACTTACTGGAGTAGACACATAGTTAATGCTTGTAGGTATTTAAGGTTATCCCACTTCAACTGAGTTATGGCCTGCCTCACACTTGCCTGCTGCAGCCCTAATCACAAAGAAATCCTGAAAATTGTTTAAAGTTTGATGAACAAATACAATATATACTGAGCATTTATATAAAAGTTGAATATGGCTCTGTCTATGCCTTCATTAACAAGCAGCATAGCACAATATAAAACAAGCAACATAGCACAATAGAGCTGCAAAGCAAAATAGCTGATGCTGCTGGGAAGGAGGGGGGGATGGAGGCAGAAGTTTCCAAACAAAACATTAAAAAACGTGAAAAGCTGAAACCCTTTATTTCTCTATTAAAAATAATAATAATAATTGTTTATAAGGTATCTCAGAAGACTTGGGGATTACTAAGAAGGACGCTACCAAAGGCTTTTGATGATGCACCTCTTACACCAAGCTGCAGGTAGAAGGTGAATATCCAGCTGGGCATTATCTCAGGAAGAGGTAAGTTGCAAGATACAACACTTCACTGTTTCCATATTACCTTTAGAAGACAGTATTACTTTGCTTCTACAGTACAACAGTAGATTTGAATTGGATGATTTAGGCAGACAGCCATTAAAAGTAAATTTTCAAACACTTAGAAGAAGAGCAAGACAGTGTATATTTGAGCTAGCTGGAATAGTTTATGCTACCTTAACACAAACAACTTTAAATTCTAATTCAAGTGGATCTAAAGCTACAAGAGTTTAAACAAAACAATTTTGCCAGTGTGGATCAGACAAAAATACCAAGGGTAATGGTATTACTATTCACACTTAAAAATAAAATATATATTTTCCTAATATCCATGTCAGCTTTTCTGCCCCAAAGTATTTGACAAGCTATATTTAATTAAGAAAATCTCAGCTGATACATATTTCCAAAGAGGTACATCTATATTTCTTTTAAATCAGTAGAGACAAAGGTATTAAATACATACAGATACTATAGTATGAACTACTGCATGCTAAAGCCATATCGTCCTCTCTCTTTAAAATACCTTAAGTATATATAAATATTTTCAAATAATGGATGAATGGTTCTTAGAGTAAATCTTTTTGTAGATTTCCTTAGAACTCAGAATGCAATGGCAGTGGCAATACTAAAATAGATGCACTAGTAAGGAACAAAATTATTTTAGCTTGCCTGGAAGGCACTACATACTACATTAATTAAAAAAAAAAAAATCTGATTTACTTTTAGAATATAATTTCTACTATAAATACAATTTCAGTTCAACACTTACTGCATTTCACTTAAAGAAATAAAAATGTTTGCACTTCAGAGCATTCAAAGTAACATATGCAAGTAAATATACCAGTTGTCTTGGATAATGTAGCAGTATATTTTGACATACACTCTTATTTCCATTTATATAGTGGGGGTTTGTAAACTTCAAAGCAACTCTTGCATTCACTGTCACTTGGCAGCATGGCTACTCTGCTTATTAGTATTGCTCTAATAACAGGAATATAAATGTTCAAAGAATAGTATTTAAAGAGTCATCGAGATTTGAAAATCATTGCTGTTTCAAAAAAAAAAAAAAAAAAAAAAGGAGGGGAAAAAAACACCTCTAGAAAGACATTAAAAGTCAAACGTGTTACAAACTTTTCTTTAACTGCTAGATATTTATGGTTAGAGCTACTGACTATTCCCTCCACAAAGTAATTAAGCTCCTTTTCTAAAGCCCAGTAGAAGTAAGCACTGTGAACAGTATCCTTTTTAACCCAGGGAACACCCTAGGACTTGCGTAAAATACTAGGAAGACCAAGATATGTTAGATATACCTACACTCTGCCTCTGTAACTCAAGGCATACTTTGTAGAATACGAATGTAATGATTTTGCATCTTTTGTGGTTCTGACTTGCAGAAGCCCTAATACACAAACAATACATGAATTATGCAGTCAAGAGCACAGACACATTTAACAAAGTGTGTGAGACTAGCAAGGAGGCTAGAATGTAGTAAACATAAAATAAAAAGACATGAAATACAGACTAGATCTTCAGGCACAAGCTAGGATAAGCTTTAACTCTTCTAATTTCATTAAAGACCTTACGACAATGTCTGTCTCAAAAATATTAGAAACGAAAAAAAAAAAAGTTTTTAATGCTCCCAACTGTTGCAAATATATCTCCTTTGTTCCAGGAAAAAAATAAAATAAAACAACATCCAAGGTGTAATTTAGGATAAATTATATATTAGAGGTCTTAGTCACATGGCTAGCATGTGCTCAGATGATAGTCTCTGCATGCTCTGTGCAAACATCTCAGAAGTGAGTTCTACATCCAAGCAAGGGATGCAACAGTAGTTAAGACATCTAACAATTAGTTGAGGATCAGTTAGGTTTAATATCTCTAAATCTAATACTATAATCATTCTATGATCTAAAAAATATGATAGATGAGGATTGACTATCAAGGATTTATTCAATATCAGATCATAATGTCTAAATATATCTGATGGAAACACTAATATTATTTTTTTTTCCCTAGTCATTAAGTTAATTCATAGAACTGCAACTGCTCACTGGCAGTTGCAACCAAAGGATCCTTATTAAGTAATTATTTCTTTGAGGCTTGAACAAATTCCTAGAAAACAGCACTAGAATAAGAAAAACTACTTACACAAGTAACCTCTACTTGATGATTTGGGATCAGTTTGCGTTATTCACACAGATCCCAAATCAGTGTGAATTCAGAGTTATTTTCTGTTTCTTTTTTTCTTACATCCATTCAATATATTATAACATCACATTTTAGAACTTGAAGATCTCTTTTTGCTACATAAATATATAAGAATCAAAGCTAGCAATTAGTTTTGCTTTTTTTTTTTCCTCGGAGATTTTTGATATTCTTTCATGATTGCAACTGAGCTCATTACACAGAGCATGAGGGACCACCTGAAGTACTACAAAGATACTCATGCTGTGAACAATGATACAATATGAATTCACTAACAGCTAACAGGCACATTTTACAGGAAAATTAGACATATCCTTCACTGGCCTAACTTTTGGTAGGATCTTTCACTCTTTAGAATACCTTCCCACTCATAAGCAAAGAAGCCTAGTTAAAGCTCTGCCAGCATTGTAAAACACAAAACCACTTGCAGTCCTACTGGATCAGAACAAAACACCTTGCTAGCTCAATACTCAATTTTCAACAGGCTCATAAAATCATTTAGGTTAGAAAAGACCTGCAAGATCTTCTAGTCCAACCTTTAACCTAGCAATGTGAAGTCCACCATGAAACCACATCACTAAGCACTACATCTGCATGTTGCAGGAAGCACGGCCGAAAGCACGACAGACACCAGTAGAGTCAGATCATGCTCCATCTTATTGCCCGAATAGCCTAACTTTTATAGAGAACTTAACAGGGGTGGACAGTGTTTCACACAAGATTATTGGTCAAAAGCACTCAGACAAACAACTGCAAGAAAACAACCCCACCTGCAAGAAAACAACCCCCTTGTGATTAGCAGTCACATAGACCTTGTCCTTGAAGCCAGCTACTGGTAACAATATTTTTCTGAATCCCTCAATTGGGCGATGTGGGAACACTGTCATGGGAACTTCTCATAGTTGCCCTGGTAGCTTGGTTTGCTCAGCTACAGCAAGCCATGGGATTTTTGCTGTTTCAAGAAATCCCTCAACAATTCCCCCTTCTTCTTTTGAGCAAACCAAGCCCGACACAGCAGTTTTACAAGTGACTCTTTAGCTATACTTACAACACACAACGATGATTACCACCACCATAAACCAAATCCTTAATCCCCTTGTGACTAAACCCAGCAACCATCTACACCTTGTTTCAAACAAGTCAGTGAACCATTGATTGAAAGGATTGATACCATACTGAATCTTTCTCATATGCTCTTTCAGGAAAGTAATGGATTTGTGAATTGACTCATTATGATCAGAAAGGTTTAAACAGTACATTCCCTTAAAGTCCTCACACCCATTCCTTTGAGCCAAAAGCAGGATGTCAATAGCAGCTTGATCCTGTAAAAGCAGATGTCGCAGACTATTTTGATCTGCTAACATCTCCTCAAGTATCTCTGTCGTGGCATAGGCTTGCCTCTTGGCCCAGCATACCAATTTTTCTAAGTTGTTACGTGCGGCCGCAGATGCCACTCCAGGCACTGAAATTGCTAATGCCGCTCTAGCTGCAACCCCACACAATTCAACATTATCATTGCAATCCGATGCAAGCAATGCCCATTTATGTCTGGTGATCTCACACAACTGTAACAAGCTAGGAGCAAATACAATGAGTTTATCTAAGTAACATGGACATCTGATAGCATTTGCAGTGATACCTTGCCAGACCCCATCCCCACAAATCAGAAGCACATCAGGAGGTAAGGCCAAAGCTCTACAATTGTTCCAAACACTGTAGTTGTTACCCCTTGTCTCCATGCTATAAACTCCTAAACCCTGCTTAGCAGCATCATTGTAATCACAGGTGTTATTTGTGTTTTTGTACCGGTATGGCCCTTTCCCAGTTCCTGTAGCAGGATTCACCTGATAGCCACGGCTACGTTCACATTTGTAGCCACCCTTCAGGTTGATACAGATTTGACTACAGATACCAGGGTTTTGACATTCATCAATTCCACAGTTTCTCTTTTCTACAAAGTCAAACCCAGCTGGACAGTCACATTCATATATGTTGCATTCCTTCAGGGGCTCATCACCCCAGTCCTTGCAGTCTCTCTGCTGGTTACACACTTTATTGGTATCTATGCATTCTCCACTTCTGCACTTGAATTTGCCAGGTCCTGAGCACTGAATAACATCGTTACAGTTTGCTTCATCAGTGCCATCCAGACAGTCTCTCACACCACTGCACTGCCTTCTTCCGTGGACACAGTTCCCATCTTCACATCTGAACTGGTCTGGCCTGCAGGTCTGAGAAGGGCAGTTAATTTCATCACTTCCATCCTTGCAATCAGGATCTCTGTTACAGTCTTTTTCACCATCACATTTCCAGGACACCAGGATACACTGGGTTGACTGAGGACCACAGCTGATTTCATTTACCTGGCATGTTCTCATATAACACAGATCAGCAATCTCATCAGACCCATTTTCACAGTCCGGATCCCCATCACACTGCCATCTGTTTGGCACACACTGACCACTGTTGCACACAAAGTCAGATTCAACACACATCTTCTTCACACAAGCACTCTCATCACTGCCGTCTGAGCAGTCTTCACATTTTGCTCTAGCACTGTAGGCAGCAGTGCACAGGCAGGTGAGGGCGAGCAGCAGGCAGAATGCCCCACAGCGCGGCAGTGCCTGCCGCCGCCCTGCACCTATGTCACTTATACTACTCCTATTACCCGTGCTAGTAGTGTCAGTGGCATCCTCCTGGTACCGTTTCTGTCTTTGCCGCCCCTTACTCTCCCCCTTTTCTTTTTGCCACTGACCATTCACCACAAATGGATAAGACACATGATTACTAGTTAGGAAAGAGAGTGTAACGTCTGCTATACGGCTGCAGGCAGTGCCAGCTGCAATCCTAGAAGCTGTTTGTGAACGAGCCTGCCGGTGGTCATTTGGCAGTGTAATCTGCGTCTCTGCACTCCTGCCCTGCAATAGAGCTAAATCGTCATTAATAGTCCGTAGACTGAGGCAACCCCACGGAATGTTATCCCGAAACATAGTTATAACACCGATCTGGGGACGAATAGTCTTTTTTGCATTGCAAGATAAACCTCTTATAAAAAGAATGCCAAAGAGAAGCAGCACAGCCGCTGCTGCTGCCTCCATGGTTACGTCAGACAGGCTGCAGGGTCCTGATGTCCGCCCCTCTGCTCTGTGCCGACTCGCCACACGGTGAGGGTCGGCTGCCGTTGTCCACTGATGCCTCTGGTCTCCCATAGCAACTCGATCTCGGATGTCCCGCATCGCACCGTGATCACGTCAATTTCCCGCGGCCCTCCGCAATTCCACGTCTCGCCGCAACTCTTTTTCCCGCGGCCCTCCGCAATTCCACGTCTCGCCGCAACTCTATTTCCCGCGGCCCTCCGCAATTCCACGTCTCGCCGCAACTCTATTTCCCGCGGCCCTCCGCAATTCCACGTCTCGCCGCAACTCTATTTCCCGCGGCCCTCCGCAATTCCACGTCTCGCCGCAACTCTTTTTCCCGCGGCCCTCCGCAATTCCACGTCTCGCCGCAACTCTATTTCCCGCGGCCCTCCGCAATTCCACGTCTCACCGCAACTCCGTTTCCCGCGGCCCTCCGCAATTCCACGTCTCGCCGCAACTCTTTTTCCCGCGGCCCTCCGCAATTCCACGTCTCGCCGCAACTCTATTTCCCGCGGCCCTCCGCAATTCCACGTCTCGCCGCAACTCTATTTCCCGCGGCCCTCCGCAATTCCACGTCTCGCCGCAACTCTTTTTCCCGCGGCCCTCCGCAATTCCACGTCTCGCCGCAACTCTATTTCCCGCGGCCCTCCGCAATTCCACGTCTCGCCGCAACTCTATTTCCCGCGGCCCTCCGCAATTCCACGTCTCGCCGCAACTCCGTTTCCCGCGGCCCTCCGCAATTCCACGTCTCGCCGCAACTCTATTTCCCGCGGCCCTCCGCAATTCCACGTCCCGCCGCGACTCCGTTTACCCGCGGCCCTCCGCAATTCCACGTCCCGCCGCAAAAACCCCGTTTCCCACCGTTTTCACGCGTCTCTCAGCGGGAGTACCGCGTCTCACCGTGAGGCCTGTGTACCGTGTTTCCGGGCCGGTGTCCGGTCTGCTCAAGCGCCGGTCGGATGGGCGCTCCGAAGTCCCGACGGCGCGGCGAGATCGCGGCGCCGCTGGTCCCGGCGCCGCCGGTCCCGGCGCCGCTGGTCTCCTGGTCTACCTGCGTTCGGATGTGCCGGTGCCGCTGGTGTCCCGCTGCGCTGCGATGTTTGCCCCGGCGCCGCTGCGATGTCCGTGCTCGGCTGCGATGTCTGCTCCGGTGCTGCGATGTCCTGCTCCTGTGCGATGTCTGTTCAGGTCCTGTTCAGGTCTCCCGCTGCGATGTCCTGTTCAGGCCCTGTTCAGGTCTCAGCCTGTTCGGGCGCCATATGTTGCAGGAAGCACGGCCGAAAGCACGACAGACACCAGTAGAGTCAGATCATGCTCCATCTTATTGCCCGAATAGCCTAACTTTTATAGAGAACTTAACAGGGGTGGACAGTGTTTCACACAAGATTATTGGTCAAAAGCACTCAGACAAACAACTGCAAGAAAACAACCCCACCTGCAAGAAAACAACCCCCTTGTGATTAGCAGTCACATAGACCTTGTCCTTGAAGCCAGCTACTGGTAACAATATTTTTCTGAATCCCTCAATTGGGCGATGTGGGAACACTGTCATGGGAACTTCTCATAGTTGCCCTGGTAGCTTGGTTTGCTCAGCTACAGCAAGCCATGGGATTTTTGCTGTTTCAAGAAATCCCTCAACATCTGCACATTTTTTGAAGACTCACAGGAATAGTGGCTCAACTCAACTACTTCCCTGGGCAGCCTGTTCCAGCGAAGAAATTTTTCTTAATATTCAATCTAAACATCCCCTGGTGCAACTTATAGCCATTTCCTCTTGTCTTATCACTTAGTGCTTGGGAGAAGAAACCCACCTTCCTACAGACTCCTTTAAGGTAGTTAACAAATGCTTTTAGAAGTAAAATGAGGAATATATCTTTTATACAAGACAGCGTCATAAATCGTGGACATTTACTGTGTAGCACCCTAAGAAATTCCCAGGAGCCCTTTTACCCCTTTTAAAAAATAACAATGATTTTAAAAGTACCTCCTTTTACTATCTACCACTTACATAGTACCAAGGCTGGTTGGAGTTGTAGGTTAAACAGCACAGCTACCAATTTAGCAACTTCAGAATTCTTTCAGTATTCTCAGATGAGTTCAGTTTGATTCTGGCAATTGGCCACTATCTTACTGATTAAATACCTCTTCTACTGCATGTAATTTGAGGCAATGCTTTGGATTTGTTCTCCATTAGCTGGGTTCTTTTTCCTCACAGTCTGGTAAATAATTATTGTAATGATTTAGCTGTATGCATTATGGATCATCCAGTTTCAACCTGCCTGCCATTGGCAGGGACACCTTTCACTAGATGAGGTTTCTCAAAGCCCAATCCAATCTGGCCTTGAACACTTCAGAAGAAAGATTTACATTAAGAAATATTTACATTAATCTCAAATCAGAAGCAAGATTTTTAAAAGCACTTTAATTAAATAATTTGAAGAAAGCCACCTTCATAGCAGTTTGAATGACAATTATCTCAATAGTTTTCAAATTATTTAAATCAGCTTTCTGTATGAACTGTATTTTCCATTGTATACTGCTTCACTTAGCCAATGAAATGTCATAAAAAACAGTCAACTGACAGAACACTTATGACTTAGCAATCAGGACATCTGTATTTTGCAGTTAACCTCCAAACTGATAAATGGATGACCTGTATTGCAACAGATTTAAAATAGTTTGGCTTCTATAAAGCAAGAGATTCTATATTTCTTAACTTAAATTTTAACTCCAATTTAAATCTCTACAAATCTGCAAATCTCTATCCAAACCACGTAAGGAAAGACTATTTTTGATTCCTGAAAACACAGATTACTAATAGTCAAAAAGACAAAGACATTTTAATTAGGCATACTATTGTTGTCAGACAAGAACCACAATGGAAGAAATTCTCCATTGTAAGAAATTACCTAGTTAGATAGAAAATCTGTTAGTATAGACAGAGCTTGGGAGGTGGAAGAGAGTTGAATAAATAAATAAAATGTAAATATTATTTGATGTAACAGAATATTGTAAACTAATAAGCTACAATATTAAGACAAATACCTGTTTCGCTTAGGGAATAATTATCAACAAGTTTTGTTGTGGTTTTGATGGCACTGATCATCAGCTGCCAGTGACTTCCCTGTTGTTTATGTTTAGCACTTCTTTGAAAACACAGCATTTTTTCATTCATGACCTACCCCGCAGCTACTGGACTTGAGCAACTCCTCACTGAAATATAGAGCTGCTTCACCCGTACTCAGCTGTAAAACCTGAGTCCTGCATATTGCAGGTTCTTCAGGACAGAAGTTATATCTAATCTGTTCTATTAGTCTGTAAGGAAAAACACATATATGCATAAGAAAAGATTAAAAATATCACAGACTTGACATTGATAAAAACTATTTGTAAACAAGACCGAATTGTAATGGATGTTCAGTACATCGTCTTTTCTATAATAGCTACTGATCATTTACATGTGCTATATAATTTGAAATGAATTCATCAGCCTTGGATACAATACACTCCATCATCCAAGACACTCCCTTGACACAGATCTGAGCAGGTATATATTTAAAGACTTATTTTTTTAATAAAATTGAACAGATTAAACATGATGTGCTAATGTGCTACTTCAGGATGTGTGGTAATAAAATGCCAAAGAACAAGCTGCAAGCTGCTTGTTACTTAAGATACTCAAAGAATTAATTTTATGCTGGCATATACTGTAATTAGAAATAGCTCCATGCATCATGATTAAACTAGTAGCTATGGAAACCGAGGCACACTAGAATAAATGTAAAAGGAGAATACTGAATAAACCAATCATAAATCTCCTTTAATCTGTTTATTTTTAATCTTTGTCATAATGAAAACTGGAATACTAAGGGTAGATATTACCTTGTTTTTCTTAACATTTGTATGTTTGGAAAGAATAGTGCTTCTTATCAAAGTATTCTTTTCAGATTTTGTTTTCACATTAGAACTTCACAGCCCACACAATCCTAGGTGTCAAAAGCACACAATTTTAATGACCCATTTTATATTAAATAATTGTATATATTTATCCCTTTATGAAATAAGAGATCTTTGGTTTCAGAGAGTAAAATCCCCATTGTGCTCAGTTCCTTTAGCTATCCTGGTGGCTGACTGCTGAACTTACTCCAGTTTGCCAGTCTCCTCATGGGTGATGGTAAGGATGGACATACACACAACATTCTCCTGATGCAATCTCACAAGTGCTTATTAGAGGGGAGGATCACTTCCCTTGCTATGCTGACTACACTTACTGTGGCCACCAAGCATAGAGATAGCTTTTATCTCACAATACTGACTCATATTCAGCATGCCATTCACCAGGACTATCAGACCATTTTCTACAGAGTTGTACCTTAGGCAGTCACTCACTAGCTTGTGCTGTTGAATGGGGCTATTCCTGCCTGGATGCAGGACTCTGCATCTGTTGTTACCGGATTTCAACTGGTATCTTTTGGCCCACTCCTGCAGCTAGTCAAGGTCCCTTTGAATGGTAGCCCTGCACATAACCCAATGTATATGCCTTCCCCACCCATTTGACTTTCATCCAGGAACAAGATAAGGGCACCTTCCATCCCATCATCCAGGTCAAAGATGAAGATGTTAAACAATAGTTGCATCACAGAATCACAGAACTTTAGGGGCTAGAAGGGACCCACTATTAATTCCAGAAGAGCATCACTTGTAATCAGCCATAAATTAGGCTTCAAGCTGTTCACCTCTGCTCTTTGAGGCATACATTCTCTTTTGTCTCTCTCCAATTTGACTAAAAAAAAAAAAAAAAAAAAAAAAAAAAAAAAAAAAAAAACACACTATAAGAAATCATGTCAAAATACTTGATTAAGTCGAGGTAAACATCATTCACTGTTCTCCCCTCATCCACAGAGCCAGCTCTTTCATCACAGAACGTAATCAGGTTAGTGAAGCATGATTTGTCCTTGGCAAATCCATGCTGGCTGTTCTCAATTACCTTATTTACCTTCCTGTGCCTGGAAGTGGCTTCCAGGAAGATTTATTCCATAATCTTCCCAGGAATTGAGATGATACTGACCTGCATACAGTTCCCTGGGTGTCCTTCCTAATCTTTTTAAAGGTAGGTATGCCATTTGTTTTTTTTTCTAGTCACTACAGACCTCTTATAACCATCACAAGCTTTCAAAAATTATAGGAAGTAGCCCCTCATAATAGGAGCAACATTGGATGTGCCTCCAGGAGTCCTAGTTTGCTTATGTGGACTATAACTTGATTTTTCTTGGTTATAGGTAGCACTTCTCTTCCCTGAACGATCCCATTATGCACAGAGGTCTGGGAGTCTAGCAACCAGAGGCCTGGCTCTGAAGAGAACATTTTAAGGATTTCAAATATTAAAATGGGAAAGCAGTAGGTATATTACAGAATCATAATATGTATCTACCTCCACGAAGTGACAACTTATGACAATGTTTTGCTATCCTATTAGGCTGCTAATGTAATAGACCCGTTCAGGCTTTTCAGAAGATGACTGTTGCAAGATCTGGTCCAAATATATGCCATTCTCTACACTGTTGCAAATGATGAATAAAGATTTCAGATATTACTACCTTCAGGCTTAAACAAATTTTAGGTAAGAAAGATCTGACATTCACATGGTCAAAAAATATTTCCTTGTTAATTAGGACTATTTTTTTAAATGAAAAAATCATATAAAATAAGCTATTTTTTTCCTGACCACTAATATAATCAATACAAGAAGTTATTGTTAAGTTATTACACTTTCAAATCTATTTTCAAGAAAGCACTTGGCTAAAAAAGTTTAATTTTTTCATTCTCACATAATATCCTACAGTGCTTTCCTGGACTATTCCTTCTGCTTCCTCTCTATACCAGCACAAATATTCATAAAACAAAATATGCAGAACAACACTTTGAAGGGCACAGCCATTTTTATTTTTATTTTTTTCCTGCTGCTTCTGCCTGTGTTTTTTGCTTCAAAAGGTGTTTCCAACTAACATCTATCCCCTGCTTCATAGGAACTAACAGAACTGCATCACTGTGCTAGAGGAAGAAATCTAGTAGAAATGGCAATATCAACAGGACCTCATCAAGTTTCATCATACCAGTAACACTTGAGTAAGGAAAATGGTCATGATACCCGTCTTTAAATTCAAAATCTGCGATCTACACAGTAAGTATATAGAACATTTTTTTTCTGCGTTTAAAGTCACACTCTTAACAGAGGTCTTTCCACTTTGGAGGAAAACTAGTTATAAATCTCGTTTTGGTTTTTCAATAATATTTTTAGAATGGAAAGAGAACAGAATGTAGAAGTCCACTTCTACAAATCATGATTAGCAATGCTCATTTCTCATAGCTTATGCAACATTTGCACAGAAAGATGGGGAAAACTCTCCAATCAATATCTTTATTATGATATAAGAATGGTTTTACTTTTACAACATAGTTGAACATTTTTACATCTCAGATTTCAGGTTGTTGATAATGAATTTTAAGAGAGGGGAGGGGAGAGGAGAGCAGAGGGGAGAGCGGAGCGGAGCGGAGAGGAGCGGAGCGGAGAGGAGCGGAGCGGAGAGGAGCGGAGAGGAGAGGAGCGGAGAGGAGAGGAGCGTAGAAGAGCGTAGAGGGGAGGAGCGTAGAGGGGAGGAGCGTAGAGGGGAGGAGCGTAGAGGAGAGGAGCGTAGAGGCGAGGAGCGTAGAGGAGCGTAGAGGAGCGTAGAGGAGCGTAGAGGAGCGTAGAGGAGAGGAGCGGAGAGGAGTAGAGAGGAGCGGAGAGGAGAGGAGCGGAGAGGAGAGGAGCGGAGAGGAGCATAGAGGAGAGGAGCATAGAGGAGAGGAGCGTAGAGGAGCGTAGAGGAGAGGAGCGTAGAGGACAGGAGCGTAGAGGAGAGGAGAGGAGCGTAGAGGAGCGTAGAGGAGAGGAGCGTAGAGGAGAGGAGCGTAGAGGAGAGGAGCGTAGAGGAGAGGAGCGTAGAGGAGAGGAGCGTAGAGGAGCGTAGAGGAGAGGAGCGTAGAGGAGAGGAGCGTAGAGGAGAGGAGCGTAGAGGAGCGCAGAGGAGCGTAGAGGAGAGGAGCGGAGAGGAGCGGAGAGGAGCGTAGAGGAGAGGAGCGTAGAGGAGAGGAGCGTAGAGGAGCGGAGAGGAGCGTAGAGGAGAGGAGCGTAGAAGAGCGTAGAGGAGAGGAGCGTAGAGGAGAGGAGAGGAGCGTAGAGGAGAGGAGCGTAGAGGAGAGGAGCGTAGAGGAGCGTAGAGGAGCGTAGAGGAGAGGAGCGTAGAGGAGCGTAGAGGAGCGTAGAGGAGCGTAGAGGAGAGGAGAGTAGAGGAGCGTAGAGGAGCGTAGAGGAGAGGAGCGTAGAGGAGAGGAGAGGAGCGTAGAGGAGAGGAGCGTAGAGGAGCGTAGACGAGCGTAGAGGAGAGGAGCGTAGAGGAGCGTAGAGGAGCGTAGAGGAGCGTAGAGGAGAGGAGCGTAGAGGAGAGGAGCGTAGAGGAGCGTAGAGGAGCGTAGAGGAGCGTAGAGGAGAGGAGCGTAGAGGAGAGGAGCGTAGAGGAGAGGAGCGTAGAGGAGCGTAGAGGAGAGGAGAGGAGAGGAGAGGAGAGGAGAGGAGAGGAGAGGAGAGGAGAGGAGAGGAGAGGAGAGGAGAGGAGAGGAGAGGAGAGGAGAGGAGAAAACGCTTTAGGAGACTTTAGGAGAGTTTAGGAGAGGAGAGGAGCGTAGAGGAGCGTAGAAGAGAGGAGCGTAGAAGAGCGTAGAGGAGAGGAGCGTAGAGGACAGGAGTGTAGAGGAGCGTAGAGCAGCATAGAGGAGAGGAGCGTAGAGGAGCGTAGAGGAGCGTAGAGGAGAGGAGCGTAGAGGAGAGGAGCGTAGAGGAGCGTAGAGGAGCGTAGAGGAGAGGAGCGTAGAGGAGCGTAGAGGAGCGTAGAGGAGCGTAGAGGAGCGTAGAGGAGAGGAGAGGAGAGGAGAGGAGAGGAGAGGAGAGGAGAGGAGAGGAGAGGAGAGGAGAGGAGAGGAGAGGAGAGGAGAGGAGAGGAGCGTAGAGGAGAGGAGCGTAGAGGAGAGGAGAGGAGAGGAGAGGAGCGTAGAGGAGCGGAGAGGAGAGGAGCGTAGAGGAGCGTAGAGGAGCGTAGCGTAGAGGAGCGTAGAGGAGAGGAGCGTAGAGGAGCGTAGAGGAGCGTAGAGGAGCGTAGCGTAGAGGAGCGTAGAGGAGCGTAGAGGAGCGTAGGGGAGCGTAGAGGAGCGTAGAGGAGAGGAGCGTAGAGGAGCGTAGAGGAGCGTAGAGGAGCGTAGCGTAGAGGAGCGTAGAGGAGCGTAGAGGAGCGTAGAGGAGCGTAGGGGAGCGTAGAGGAGCGTAGAGGAGAGGAGCGTAGAGGAGAGGAGCGTAGAGGAGAGGAGCGTAGAAGAGCGTAGAGGGGAGGAGCGTAGAGGGGAGGAGCGTAGAGGGGAGGAGCGTAGAGGAGAGGAGCGTAGAGGCGAGGAGCGTAGAGGAGCGTAGAGGAGCGTAGAGGAGCGTAGAGGAGCGTAGAGGAGAGGAGCGGAGAGGAGTAGAGAGGAGCGGAGAGGAGAGGAGCGGAGAGGAGAGGAGCGGAGAGGAGCATAGAGGAGAGGAGCATAGAGGAGAGGAGCGTAGAGGAGCGTAGAGGAGAGGAGCGTAGAGGACAGGAGCGTAGAGGAGAGGAGAGGAGCGTAGAGGAGCGTAGAGGAGAGGAGCGTAGAGGAGAGGAGCGTAGAGGAGAGGAGCGTAGAGGAGAGGAGCGTAGAGGAGAGGAGCGTAGAGGAGCGTAGAGGAGCGTAGAGGAGAGGAGCGTAGAGGAGAGGAGCGTAGAGGAGAGGAGCGTAGAGGAGCGCAGAGGAGCGTAGAGGAGAGGAGTGGAGAGGAGCGGAGAGGAGCGTAGAGGAGAGGAGCGTAGAGGAGAGGAGCGGAGAGGAGCGGAGAGGAGCGTAGAGGAGAGGAGCGTAGAAGAGCGTAGAGGAGAGGAGCGTAGAGGAGAGGAGAGGAGCGTAGAGGAGAGGAGCGTAGAGGAGAGGAGCGTAGAGGAGCGTAGAGGAGCGTAGAGGA